>NW_017306978.1:374761-407341 GCF_000935625.1 Nanorana parkeri | reverse complement strand
TTCAAAAATGTAGATATATTTATAGAATGACACACAGACTATTTCCTGGAAATTAGAAGACTACTACCAATTTATTTACAGTCACAATCAATTGTATCTCTCTGCTCTACACTGCTGAATGCATATTTCTGATTGGTTGTCATAGGTAACTGCATGCTACTGCTTAATTTGTTTAGTTAATGTATGAGCCTAATTAGATTTAAAAGCTTATATTATATATTGAACTTATATTATATATTGTTATATTATATATTGTAGCTTTGTGAAAAAAATAGTTGTATTTCTTAGGAAATATACATTTATGTTTTTACAGGTATATGGCCAGCAATGTACAGTGGCTTGAATGTGTATGACCACATTCTAAAAGTTGATTGGTTGTTATTCCTTTCTGCTAGATATAAACAAGTTTTTACGAACAAGGATATAACCATGATATAACCTTTTTTCTTGATCTGAATATCTGTGAACCCCTGCATTGACTGTTGAAGAGGTCCGCTTGATACCATACATCAGGGACGCCCACAATTTTTCATCTGGAGATCTACTTTTCAAATGATGAGCTCAATGAGATCTACCAACGAAAAAACACCTGCATTCAGGGGCGGGAGGGGGCGTGACGGTGCATTGAAGTCAATGGCACCGCAGCCAGGAACCTCAGCCAGGAACCGCAGCCATGCCCCCCGCCCACAGTGCGATCGCCCACACCCTGAACGCAGGCACATTAGTGTCTGCGTTCCAGTCCAGTTACGATCTGGAAAAATGCTGCAGTGCCATTGACTTCAATACAACCCCTCCCGCCCCTGAAAGCAGGGAGTCGGCCGGCTTACATTCCAGTGCGTCCTAGAGGCCCCGGTGTCCTGTCCTCCAACGGTGCTCGTGTGGCCGACGTTGCACATGGGGAGAGGTGTCCCACCCCTTTCCATCTGCAGTGTCTGACACATTCAGCTGGCAGCCGCAAGAGCACAGCGGGAGCATAGCCGTAGTCAGCTCTTTTTGTGCAAGAAAACAACTGTGTGCCCCCTCCCAACAAGCGTGTGATGTCACCCAGTGCCCTGCCTCCAGGATTTTTTTATTTTTTTACTATTCAGAATGTGGCCGAGCGGCTCTCTCTCCTCACCGCTCGGCCTTAGTTCTGTGACAGCGGCTCCCTCCTCCGCCCCCCCTCGCGGGCTGCAGCGGTTCTTTCACTTCTCGGATCCCTGCTGCATACAGATGGGGAGAGCAGTAGGGATCCAGAGAAGCACCACGGGTGGGAGGAGAGGACATCGCAATCTACCACTGATCGCTACGCGATCGACTGGTAGACCTCGTGGGCACCCCTGCCCTACATGCTTTTAATTTTCCACTGTTTCTTCCAATCTTTTCCCACACTCAGTCAGGACTTACATACAGTATATATACTATAGATATAACAGTAGTATGTTCTCAATTCAGTGAAACTGGACAGTTCCTCTTAGCATCATTCAGTTTCATCATTAATCATAGGAATGGAGCTTCTCTCACATTTTGCCACATTATTATCATCATCATCATCATCATCATCATCAGTTATCACAATAATGTCAGGGAATCTTTAAATGGAGGCCATTTATCTCCCTTAAGGAGTATGTGTGGCATTGTGTAGTATAGTAGCAACCAGAGAAGTGAGAGGTTGTCTCTTAGATCTCTTAGAAGATAACATGGATGAGAAGTCACCATGTAGCGGATGTTTGGGGGTCCCCCATCCATTGGGAATATGGTATTATTGGCCAGGCTTCCCCCAGGGTTTTTTAGTGTTCATTTTCTACAGAGTTGATGCATGGAGGAAGAGTTTCCGGTCCTTCACTCATTGTGAGCAGTCTAAAAGGAAAGTGCTTCTATTGTTACCATTGCTTTTAAATAAAGGGCGCTGCCTGAATCATTGAAAAAAGTGTAAAGTACCTTTCCTATTTAACCCACACTCTATATATATAATTGGGACCTAAAATTGTGTATTTATAACACCTTATAAAACCAATAGGTTTATTAAAGTATACTTGTTCTGAGAGAAATATGTAAGCTAATATTGCTGGCCTCCTTCTGAAAATGCTATATGTCTGGCTTTATATCTCTATAAATCTCAGATCCTAAACAAACGTGTGGCCAAATAAGTCAATCCCTCAGCTTGAAGAAATGTATCCAGTACTGCAGGCATTCAGCGAAATAGAGGTCTGTCCCCACTCCCGAGTCAGAGCTAGAGCTATACAATCAGCAATGCCTATGCTTTCTACTCATTGCACAACTCTAGCTGTGAGCTGTGAGACAACAGGGAGCATATTGGACCTCTACTCTCTCACAGATTAAACAAAAATATAGAAAACATGCTCTTTCTCTTCAGGAATGCAAGGATCGCTCCTATTGTGAATAAGTTTAAACTAAACACAAGGATAACCAGCTTTTCCCAAACCCATACACACACATACAGTACACTTCTCAAACACATACAACAATAAATCAAAGTTATTCCTCAGAATCACAGCTTGCAACAGTTCAGAGGAGAATCCCTACATGTCTCAGTCTTCCCATTCATTGTTCATATTAGCAATCCCCTCCTTTTCCAGTCAAGTAAACTCAGTCCTGGGTAATCTTTTGCAAAACTATTATAATTTGTTAAGTATCTTTTTTTTTCCAGATAACAAGATCATACCACAGCATTTTCTCTCTACTTCAGTTCACTCTGGCTATTGAAACAGTCTACCTCCTGCAGCACACTCCTTGCACTCTCTGGCTTCTCTCTGTGTTAGCGTCATTTTTATTGCGGTCCTAGCCTGGGTATCTCCAGTGCTTCATGGTTGTGTGAAGCCTATGTTGCAAAACAGAAAAAGTAAATATACCCACTGCATGGATCCTCAGAGCAGTGAGTAAATTTACTTTTTCTGTTTTGCAACATTGTTTCTATCTATCTGTCAATGGCAATCATCATCACCAGTCTATAGGATTGATGATTAATATATTAATATATCTACTTGCAACTCAGTCATACTGGTGTTATCAGAATTGATAGGATTATTCATAAAATACTGCTGTGTATCAAATCTGCAAATGAGAGCATGCGTGAGCTAAATTATGCTATTTATATTCTCAAGAACATTTGGCCAAAAGAGACAATATGTAGAAATATTCAATTTTGCCCCATTCTCACAAAAGCAGGTTTGCATACATGCAATTTTGCTGTACAGATAGCTGTGCAAAAATTTTCATAAATAGACTCCCAGGTGGTTGATAAGCAAAAGTTTACATGTTAGGGTGATGATATAATAGAAAGACTTTTTCATTACTGTTAGATATTTTTTTAATTGTTCTTCGTGCTGGACAAAAAAGTGGTGTCAAAAGCTACCAGAGCTGTAGTTCCAGTGCCGAGGCCTAAGGTATCAACGGAAGGTTGATATTGCTTTCTGCGTCTTCTGTACTGAGCAGAAAATGGCAACTTGCATTCACTACTCACACAGGGAAAATGTTGGTGTAAATAGCTCCCCTCCCATCACATGAATGTTTTTATACAGAGCTGTAGAACTGAAATGCTGGGCTTATTTCAGATTTATCGGAGCTTCACAAATACTTTATGCTGTTATTTTCAGTTAAGAAAATCTCATTGTTGCTCATGTGACCTTTCTGTAAAAGTAGATTATTTAATAGATTCTTTTCACGCAGCTTGTCTTTCTCTCTACCTTTTTCCACTGTGATTTTGAACATTTCCTTACTGACGCAGCAAACAGAAAGGCTATTATTGTTATAGAGCAGTTTAGAATGATTTTTTATACCACCATACGTTTACATGAACGATATATTATAGAGCTGTGAATAGTTAGAACTCCTGTCAGGTTTTATTGTTATCAGTACCAATCCATCCCACACCTGTACCTCCTTATGGATTAAATTGCGGTCTGTGCCCCTCCATAGAAGATTCACCCACACCTTCCTCTTCAAAATCCATAATTTGGAGCCACGAGAACAGGATTGGAGGACAAATACTCTAATGTGGACATCTGTTCTAAAGACAGTGATTCAAAAAGTAATTAGCCTAAAACATAACCTAAGGTTTCCCATTCATATCATGATGTCTGCCGGACAGGTTGTGAGGAAATTCCTCCAGTGGGACACAGACAGTAAAAAAAACTGAATGGGATTGCAAAGTGCATCTATGGCCCAAACTTTTTTTTTCTAGATTGACATTAAGGTTTAGAGACGGGAAGAGTTAAAACCCCTGCCTGCTATTCTTTCTGCTCTCTTTGTAGCAATGTGGAAATGTCTCTTCTTTTTCTGTCCTGGAGACAGAAGTGAGGGGAATTCCCTTCTAAGACAATTGTCCCAGGAACAGGTGTCCCCATTGAAAGATTCCCTCTAAAGGTGCCCACATACCTTGCGATAATCGTACGATAATCGCGGGAAATCCCGCGATCATACGATTATCGCAAGGTGTGTGGAAGGCGTGCGACCTCTCCTACTGTAAGGTCGCACGACTTTTATCTTATGAACATGTTCGAAAATCCGACGAGAATCATATGATTGTCGGCGGGTGTGTGGCATGTTCGCAAGATAAAAGCCGCCGTTGGCCGGTGTGCGCAAGCGCACACTGCCTGTTTAGCATTGCGGTCATCGGAAACCCGCCCCTCAGCGGGGCGGGCTTGCTATCATCGCAAGTACTATCTGCCTGTCCAAAATAGGCAGATCGTACGTTTTTTGAATTACCTTACAACCATCGCAAGACAAAAGTCTTGTGATGGTTGTAAGGTGTGTGCCCAGCTTTACATCTGGGGGCAACTGTAAAATTTTAGATTTACCTCTCACTTTCTCGGTCATCAGTACAGGTAGAGGGGTTAATCTGCCCAAAGGGGAAACAGACAACAAAAATAAACTTGACAGAAAGTCTAAAGGTGGCCATACACTTTACAACCATCGCAAGACTTAGTCTTGCGATGGTTGTAAAGTAATTTAAAAAACGTACGATCTGCCCATCTCGGACAGGCAGATCGTACTTGCGATCATTGCAAGCCTGCCCCGTTGAGTGGCGGGCTTCTGATGACCGCAATGCTAAACGGGCAGTGTGCGTGTGTGCACACCGGCCCGTTCGGCATTTGTCTCCCGAGCATGCCACAATCCAGCCGAAAATCTTACGATTTTCGGCTGGTTTTCGAACATGCTCCTTAGACAAAAGACGTGCGACCGTACAGTAAAAACGGTCGCACGCCTGACATTCACTTTGCGATTATCGTGCGATCGCGGGATTTCCCGCGATTATCGTGCGATATTTGCACAGTGTATGGACACCTTAACCCTTCTCTACTCTATCTAAAACAAAATAAATAAATAAAATGATTTTGCCTAACTATTCCCCACTCTATCCAATACTAAAATGAAAACATTGGTCTATAGAAATACTTTAATTGTTAAACTGTCCAAATGAACAAACCTGTCTTTGATTTTCAATATTTCAATGGTTTCAATTGGTAGACTAAAGCTGACCCTACATGCAGAAATTTCTTTCATTCACTCCACGGGCTGAACAAAAGAAGTTGAACAGATTCCTCCCTCCACTCTAAACAGGGTAGATGGATGAAACTTCCCTGCTGGGCTATTGTATTGGCAACATTGTATTGTATATATATTATATTGCATCTGCCACTGTCAGAATACCCGGGGCAGTAACTGCAGCTTATTGGCTGCATTCACTGTTTGACCAACAATTTTCCACCTGGCTCCATTTGCAAAAGTTAATTGAAAAATGTACTTTTGTTGAACAGGGTGGTTCTGGCAAGGCCACCCATTGCTAGACTTTCGACTGATTAAGTAGGAGTCAGATGAAATTGGAGCAGTGTATGGGCAGCTTAATTACCAGGTTTCCTAGCTAGAAATGTGTTCAGCTAATTAGCATTCACATAATGGCATGAACTAATAATTGATTGGAGATGCTCAGAATACAGACCTATACAAGCCTATAAGGGCTCACTGTGAAGAGGATTTCAGCCTGCTATGGATGAAAACAAGGAACGAGCTTCTGCTTGACTAAGTGGCTGGCGTTGGTGGTTTTAGGCTAGATTAGTTCAGGATGGCTAGGTTGGATGGGTTGGATTGGTGTATATCTTATTATAGCTGCATCAGCACCATTTATGAATATATTAGCTTTGATGAGCAGAGGCAAGCAGTCTGTTCTGCAAAATAAAAGGGTAAACATGCTACTGGATAAAAAGTAAAAATGCACATTACCATGCTGTTTAATAAATTGCATCTGTGTCACAATGTTCTTCCTGGGTCATATTATGTACAATTCCATTGTGGTGTGCTCTTCTTGGTTGACATAATGTGCTCTGGTGTAAAAAAAAAAAAAAAAATTTGCTGTTGTTCAATATTATCATTTGCTGCTGCTGATGATATTATTTACAGTTATGGTGTGAATGATACAGTATAATGCACTGTTGCTTTGTGATGTAATTTTCTGTTGCATTGTAACATGGGATGCTATTGCAGCATGACAAAATATGCTGTTGCAGCATAATATCATTTTTCATATTTGTAAAGTAGTTACTAGGCACAGTATGTATTTGCAATGTGAGTACTTAAAGAGGACATGTCACCATGTTAAATATTGTAGGTAAGAGCGCAGGAACATGAAGTATATTAAATGCTCACTTTCAGTTGTTTTCCTTTCTATAACTGATTTACTCACTTGCAATGTGCCTTTGAGCTTGCTAGCAAATTGGTCTTTGTTAGGAATGGTTAATTCTCTAACGCAGCCCCTTTCTACTTGGACATCATTGCCTTCTCCTCTTCTGTGAGGGTCTCATTTAGGGATGCACCGATACCGATACTAGTATCGGTGCCGATACAGAGTATTTGGGTGAGTACTCGTACTCGCCCAAATAAACGGCTCCATGCTCTCTCGTCACTTGTGATGAGAGAGCATGGAGCCGACTTCCCGGCCAATCAGGAAGCCGGGTAGCGTGCAATGACGCGCTGGACGGCTTCCCGATTGGTTAGGAAGCAAGCAAATCCGGAAGCCGGGCGCCGTGTAATGACGCAGCGCCCGGCATTCTGATTGGCCGGGAAGCCGGCATCATGCTCCCTCATCATCTCATGAATCATAATATTAAGAAAGTGACCTTAAAGCATTAGTTTGTATTGCTTTAGAAAAAAATGTGACCTGTCCCTTTAAGAAAAAGTATCGGTAATTGGTATCTGCGAGTACTTGATCAAAAGTATCGGTACTCGTACTCGGTCTTAAAAAAGTGGTATCGGTGCATCCCTAGTCTCATTAGTTTCTGTGTTGACCCAGCATCTTCGCCTTAACCCTTACCTCCCTACATAACTGTTTATGTGCTTGTGGCTCCTGAAGGATGAAAAAAAGGAGGATGCTATAGAGCAGTGGAACCTCAGTATCCACATTTGTCCTTGGTCATTAAGTCGTGACCCAAGTTGCACTGCAGTAGAATGCATAGCATTACGGTACCGCACATTCCGATGTGGGCGCTAGAACTGTGGGTGGGAGATACATTTGGGGTGCCATTCAAATGAATGGCAATGCAATGCACATCCAACACCAAAATGTGCGGCAGGTGCGATTGTGTAGTACAGTACTTTAATTGCACGGGACTTTGCACTGTACTAGTGTGAATGGGCCCTCAAAAACACTGACAGACACACACAACCACAGACACAAACTCACACACTCACAAACATTATCATACACACCCAAAACATTTTTTTTTTAAATCCACCCAATCTCCCTACCTTATGAGAACTATAGTGGATCCTCAGCCTGGGGTCCAGTGTGGCCTGCTGTGCTGTGATGGAGCTCCGGGCCATATGTGCATTGCTTGCACAGCTCCATTGCACACCCTGTAAAGGTGCCAGGAGCCAGAATGTGACATCACTCTGATCCAGGCACCTCTACAGGACACGCAAGGGAACTGTAAGCAATGCACTTATGGATGGAACTCCCTTGCGGCCCTAGCCCACCCCACCTCTAGCTGACACTCGGCACCGGGCAGCATATTTTAAATGGTTGCTCGGCCGAGAACTGACAGTGCTGTGCTAGGGGGAGGCTGAGGAGCCTCTCACCTGGAAAAGTGGAAGGCATGCGGCGACCTACTGAACACAGGGTCAGGACCCACTTTTGGGTCACGACCCACCAGTTGAGAACCAAGGCTATAGAGTGTCACTTGTGTGACACCTGTAAGTCCACTGGGGCTGCTGAAATCACATTCAAGAAGGTGGTACCCAGCTGCAGTATCAAGACTTTTGGATGTCTACACATTCCCGCTCCAGCAGCATTTCTTTTTTCCCCACCACTGAGGTGTGTGAGCCAGCAATCTCACATACACCTCCCCAGCACCCTAGTTACTGATTCACACTCCACAGCCTGATGAACCCTGGCACTCATTAATTCTCTCACCTCTGAAAAGACTGCATACACTTAGCTGTGAGCTGCATCCACTCAGCACATCAGACCATCTATCCATCCATACAACAACATCTGGACAGACAGCAGTCTGAGGAAGACTCCTGCACACCTATTTCCCTCCATCAAGCGTCAGCCACCAGCAGTACTGTGGTAGGACAGCGGGACAGCTCAGGAGAGGACCAGCCCAGATCTTCTGTGACAATGTGACAGCCTGAAGATCACGGATGTGAGTGCATATTATTACTTCCTCATCTTCCTCATCTTTCACAGTTTTTCCTCTGGTTTAACACATGATTAGCCCTGCTGGTCTGTTTTTTTCTATTTTGTTTCCATTCCACTTGTTGCCAGCTACAGCTCACCAACACAACACCTGTTCCACATACCCAGGGAGAGATCCATTGTAGCAGCTGACAGTTCACAAATACAGTGTATCCTGAGTCCACATCACTGACAAGCCTCTCAAACTTTGCTTCACTTATGAGTGCATTGCTTATATCCAACCATTGATACTCATTTACCCGGTTAATGCGCTAGGTTGTGGTGCTTCTTTCTTGCTTTTCTTGTTTTCCTATATAATTTTATGTAAAGATCTTTGTTGAACTGAATGGTCTACAAACAAGATCTCCTTAACCAGTGATACTCAGTGTACTACTTCCTCTGCTTCAGCACAGTTTGGAGTTTTTAATAACAAATAACAAACCATTTATCATGCAGGAATTACTAAATAGTTACTTAAAACATTGTTTAAAATATATTAACAGGAACATTTTCAGCTAAACTTGTGTCAGGCAGATATTCGTTTATCTTGAGGCCCAAAATCCTATGTGATCAACTTCTAGTGCTGCTTCTACCTCTCTTAATTAGTTTTTTTAGTGAAATGTATGATAGAAGCTCATATCAAAATGATTTAGTTAATAATGGTAGTGTATAAAATGTGATCATTAATTGTCATAACTCATAAGGAATACACAAGTGGAAAAAAATTGAATTTTCGATATCTATCTTCAGTTCAAGTATCTACTAATACCCACCACCCAGTAAATGTTTTGGTAAAATTAAAGGAGAACTATGGGGTCAGTGCTTTTCCCCATAGTTCTCCTAAGGGTAACGAGAGGACACAAACTAGCTTCCTCCCGTCACCCAAAGCTGAGCTTGCGGTATACTGAGACGCCGCAGCCGGGACGGATCCCGACAATACTGTCTGGATCCACCCAGCTGCATGAGTGACAGCTGGCTCTGCCTATCTAGAGGCAGAGCCAGCTGTACCTACCCCCCTCCCCCGTCCGTTCCGCCAGTCAGCGCTGGCGGATCGGACAGAGGAGGGGGGAATCCCTGCAGGGAGCCGTGAGTGACAGTCACGTCTCTCTGCAGTCACAGGATTGCGAAGTGAGCAGGCAACGGTATGTGTTCGCTCACTTCCCGATCTATTGAGCCGATGTGTGACAGTTTCATTGTCACACGTCGGCTCAAAATATGAGGCTGAGTGATTTTCACTCGCCTCATACTTCTCCTTTAAGTATAGGGAGTGAGAACTTGTGAACCCATGCACAGAGATCACCAGATTAGCTGAGAGATTTAAACAGCTGTTATGTGGTTTACCTCTCAAGCATCTACCAAAACTGTAATGTCATTGAAGGACTGCCCTTTTATATAAATATAATAAATATTATTATCATGAGTTTCATTTTACATACAGAAATATGCATTGACTCTACTAGAAATACTCATAAAGTAGATGAGCCAGAATTGTTTAGCCAATTTATATCAGACACAATTTTACATGATAAAAGTTTTTCAATATTCTTTTGCATCTTAATATTGCATGCATATGCAAGTATAACCGAAGAAATCTGACAGTAAAAATTTCTTAATGATAATACCAGTTCAGATTCTAAAGACATTCATGGAAGAGACCGTGGCGGGATGAATGCTGAAAATCACACAGTCATTTTCTATAACCTGAGCAGACACTTATATGTAGAAGTCACATAAGAAATGGGAACAAATTTCATGAAAACACTTAACATTCTACAGATAAAGGCATAGTGAAGGGTTGTAGTTAGCTTTAATGTGTCTTATAAAAGTTGGACAATAAAAAAGTACCATACTTTTCTTTCTCATTCATTGAGGGACACAGGATTCAAATACCATTGGGGGATCCCATTTGACAAAAACTTGGAGATTCTTGCCTAAGCATTTTGTTTTCTCTGTTACTGTATTGCAGTCTGCCCTAGCTGTGATGATAATCAATCTTCAGGGGATTGGACTAGGGCCATACGAAGAGATCCTCTTTCCTTCCAAATAGATCTCTAGTTTGTGGAGCATTTTGAGCTCATGCCAGCAGCCCTAATCTACTGCATGGATGAGTTAGTGGATGTCTCCCATCTTATAACCTGTATGATTCTACTGTCAGTGAGTATGCAGGAAACTCTTTGGCCCACATGTTGGGTTGTGGAGCATGCATGTAAAAAATAATTGCAGTAGATACCCTTCAAGGGACACTAATTCTTCAAAGCTGTCTTGGACACCCTCATCAAGGATGTCACTGACAGCAATAGAAACCTCTGGCAGGGAAAACTTACCCCCTCTTGTTACTTCCAGGCCTTAACCTAAAAAGTCAGACCCAAAACCACGTACCCAGTTTATCCTTTGTGGACATCTGGACAGACAGCATCTCAGATACCTGTGTGGTCTTTAGGGGTTCACTCTGTTTCCCCTCTTTGGTTCGCGTCTTACAACTTTCCTGTGTCACCGCAAAGATTAAGAAATCTCCATATAGGCCTTGCAAGTCTTCTGGATCAAGGGGTTATTGTCCCAGCAGCTACAGTGGAAAGGTTTTGGGGTTTTGCTTTATCCTTTTCACAGTTCCCAAACCAAAGAGGGGCATCCACGCTATTTTGGATCTCAATGCTAAATATCTTCATATATGTCTGAAAATTCTGAAAAGAATTCACCAGGTCTGTCAAAGCCTTCCTCAATAAACTTTTGGCCTCTGTGAACATCAAGGACAAATTTTCGCATGTTCCCATTTGTTCACTGCATAAGTGCTTGCTTCACTTTGCTTCGAGTCTCTGCACTTACACTTTGTGGCTTTCTCATTCAGCCTATCATCTGCACCTTGAGTGTTCACCGAGATTCTGTCCTCTGTAGCTTTGCTGTGCTCTCAGTATGTCCCTATGGTGGGATATCTGGATGATGTCTTGTTGACGTTTTAGTCAGCACAAGTTCTGGCAGACAATGTGGTGCAGACAATTCAGACCTTGAAAAGACTCAGTTGGATCCCAAACCTTCAAAAGATGGCTAACTTATCACTTGCAGTATTTGGGTCCTATCCTAGATATACCTCTAGAAACTGTTAATGCTCCCAGTTTCAGATTTTTTTGGTCCAGGAGTTGTCTGACTCTTCGCTTCTGAATGGAAGTCTTGTGGCTGATGGTAGCCTCATTAGAGGCAGTTCTGTTTGCCCAGTTCCACTCCAGAACGGTACCACTCAAAATCCTGTCATTGTGGGACAAATTGCTTCACTCTCTGAACAACTGATTTGTCTGAAATCAAAGATCAGGTTGTCTGTGACCTGTTGGCTCAGGAGTCCCATTCTGGTGTTGGCAGAATCCTGGTTCCCGGTCAGTATTCTGGAGATCAAGCAATTTGGTTGCCCCAACAACACTGGACATCCTGACTCGAGGGTCATCCAGTCAGGATCCAGTTGGACAATGCAACAGTAGTAGCATGGATCAATCATCACGCAGGAACCAGAAGTCTTGCAGCAAGTAAAGAATAAAAAAATATCCAGGGGACAACTTTGCGTTTTGCATTCCAGATTGTCCAGATTGTTTACATCTTGGATGTGGACAATTTGCAGGACAAGTTCCTCAGACAGCAGAACTTGGATCTGGGAGTGGTATTTCAGGACTTGTGTCGCAGGTGGGTGTCAGGAAGCAGGGGGTGTTACCTCTGCTCAGGGACCACAGGCATGGTGCAGGGCACGTGTTCCCCTCCAGCCTGGTAGAACTCCGGGTGCACATGCGCAGTACGCAGGCTGCGCACATCCCCGGAGTGCGTGCGTAGCGCTCCTGTGCCATTAGGGCCATCAGGTGTGGGCCTTGCTGGAGGAGGTTCCCAGCACGCACCTTCCGTCTCTCTCGCCTGCCATTGGTTCCCGGGGAGGGAAGCCTCCTGGTTGCCTCGGTGACCGGGGGGTGGTCTTACCTCCCCTGGCTATAAAAACCCGGCCTGAGTTCTGGCTTAGTGGTGAGTTATTCCACCTTATGGTGAACACCTAGCCTCCCTGTTGATCCTGTTGTTACCTGTTGCCCCTTTCATTGTACTTCCTGATTACTGAACCCTTGGACTGTCTATCGCCTCTGAACCAACGCTGCCTGCCTCCACCCGGACTGGACTTTTACTACTCTCTTGGATTGCCCCAAAATTGTACTTCGTTTCTGGACTTACCGGCTGCTTCTTGCCAGTGGGTTCTTTACCACGCTACTTGTTCGCTGGTACGTCTGACAGTGGGGGATGCTAGATGTTGACCAAGTCCAAACTAGACAGGCTTTTCTGCAGGTAGAGAGGTTTTCTGGCAGAAGCAGTGGATGCTCTGGTTGCTCACTTGATCAATACAATCTGATCTAAATCCGATCTATACCTTTCCTACCCTGAAATGTCTTCCTCATCTGATCTGCAGGATCTAGATGGAGAGCATTCCAGTTTTGTCCAGGTGCTTGGGGTATTCTGACCCGATCAGACTCCTTGCAGAAGCTCTGTGGGGTCTTCCAGATCATTAGCACCTTCTGGCTCAAGGATCAGTTTATCTTCCTGCTTCACAGTCACTGGCTTTAACTGCATGGCCGTTGAAGCCAAAGTCTTGAGAGATAGGGATTTCTTTGAATCAATGATTTCCACAATATTAACAGTCAGGAAGTTAACTCCCCGAAGGTCTGCTAGAAGACGTGGAAGGCATACTCAGTGATCCCATGCCATTCCATTTCATCCCTGGGAGTTTTTCTACAAACAGGTTTGGAACAACAGTTGAGCCTTAGCACCATCAAGGGCCAGATCTCGGCACTTGTGATCTTGTCCCAGATACTGCTAGTCTTCCATTCTTTGATTAGGACCTTTGTTCAGGGTGTCTCTCATGTAGCTCCCTTTGTGAATATACTTGTTACTGCATGGGTTATGAATTTGGTTCTCTCAGGAATTCTTAAAAGACATTCTGTACCTATCAGGGATATCCCCCCATTACTCACAATTTTGTTTTCCTTGTTGCCATCAACACTGCGAGGAGATTGTCAGAGCTGGCAGCAATGTCCTGTAAAAAGCAAGTTCAGTCATACATAAGGAGAAGGTGATGTTGAGGGCTACTGCATTCTTCCTTACTAAGGTGGTTTGGGCTTTTTACCTCAACCAAGACATTGTTTTCCTGTCCCTTTATCCAGCTCCAGTGCATCAGAAGGAGATCTCCCTTCATTGTGTGGGTGTATGGCATGCTGTGCAAATCTATCTCAAAACTACTCAACTCTGATAGTCCTCGTGAAGGGAAACCATCTTCTGACTCCACCATTTCCTGGTGGATCAGAAAGATCATCATCCATAATTATGGTCTTAAGGAACCCTTTTCTGTCGAAACTCACTCAGGTTTGTAAGTGCTTCTTGGGCTTTTTGGCATCAGGCAACTGTTTTCTAGATTGCAAGGTTGCCACCTGGTCTTCTGTTCACACATGTTCTAAGTTGTTGTGAGTTCAGGCCTCATCTGATGTCATTTTCGGGTGCAAGATCCTTCAAGCAGTTTTTGAGCTGCAGACGGCCCCAAGTCCTGTTGCTGTACATTTGCCCTGTCAGTATTCTGTTGTTGTTGCCCAGCCCTTAGTTGCACTGCTTTTGAATGTACCAATTGTCTCTGTATCCTATGTCCCTCAGTGAATGAGAAAGAAGATTCTATTTTAGTACTTAGCCTTAAATTCAATTCTTGGAGTTCTTGGAGAGAAACGGGTCCCACTCCTCTCTGTCAATTATCTTACTCCTAGTATTGCTTTTCTATGAAACTGAGACATTATGGGAGTGGGAGGGGTTATATGTGGCTGATCACTGTTAATGTTTGCTAATGTCCAATCCTCCTCCCAGCAGCAGTATAATCCAGTTGTCTCACGTGTCCTTCAATGAAGTCCTAGAAATGGATTTTATGGTAAGTAATAAAATGCAGTTATATTTGACCATATCCATAGTTGGTTGTGGTGTATAGATTCTGTACTGCCTTATGTGTTTTTCTTGCCCTAAGCTATGTCTTCAAAGCTTTCTATAGTTTGGCACCCACCCAATATACATTAGTTAGAATTAGCTTCATATATCTAAAACTACATTATTTAGAATCTTGTTAAATCTGATTCTTACATAAAAAAAACCTGTATTGTAACATACTATCTTCTAAATCTCTCAGTGGGAAGATTTCCTAAAGGTTGAGTTTGCTGTTGACAAGTGTTTGTAACATTAATTACAGCCTAGATTACCTAAAATGTGGTCTGCATAAAATGTCACACTTTTTCCTTTTGGCACAGTTGCATTTGCTTGTTAGTAAGATCAAAAGTTGTGGCATGATGTACAGAAATGAATGTTAAGTGTCTGATAAGTCTTTTTCATTGTCACAGGATTCATCTCTAACATCATTAACTGCTGTTTAATGTCTGTCACTTGAAGGGCGATAGTCTTCTTTCTTCTCAAAAAACCACAAAGTTTTTTTTTTTTTAACTCTTAAAATTTAAAATGCTGTTATGTCCATAATCTTTCATTCTTAAAGAGAACTGGTTTCAATTCATGGAAGAATCTGAATATTCATCCTGAAATCATTGTAATGTAAAAAAAAAATATACCCCTTTTCCAGGAGTCCTCTGGCTAGTGAAGAATGTCACCAGCACACCAAAATCCTTTTAGGATAATCAATTTTTAATTTTATTGAACAGATTGTCAGTTGAAAAACAAGCGCTTTCGGGACCTCGCAGGGTACCTTCATCAGGCTCAACATCAATGCAATTAAAGTAATATTAAACTCCAACTTTGTTTTTCAATAATGAATCCAAGTCAAACAAATATACAGTATATTACCCAGAAAAGTATTTGATATTTTTACCCATGCACTTACAGGCATCATGTTTCCATGCAACCAGCTTCCCTGAACTTCCTATCCAGATCATAAGGCACAACACATACTCCAGCAACTATCTATCTACTAGCTTGGAGAAGGGAAAAGTGAAGAGGTAGGAAGGAGAAGGGAGGAGGGGGATAAAGAACCACAGGATCGTCTTGCCCTGCTGTGACTGTGTGTTTGTGTATACAAACCCCTGTCACTGTCCTTAGTGGTGAGACAAGTTGTTTTACATGCTGGTTTGTGAGTGTGCCATGATGCCTTTCTACTGTTTTACTGTTCAAAGCCCATTTCGTGTGCACCTGCACAGCCCCATTGAGATCTGGCAAAGCCCCCCACAGATAATGCTGAGACCCTGCAGTCTGCCAGATCTCAGGAGGACTGTGCAGGATCTGTGGGGGGCTTTGCAGGATCTGTGGGGGGTTTTGCAGGCTCCAAAGCCACCCACAGATCATGCACAGCCCCCCTGAGATCTGGCACAGCCCCTACAGATCCTGCTGAGACCCCGCAGTCTGCGGAATCTCAGTGGGGCTTTGCAGGATCTGTGGAGGGTTTTGCAGGCTGCAAAGGCTGGACAATATTTTTTGGATCCATCCCAGCTGCAGCGTGGCTCTGCTCTGTCAGCATATAGCGGGCAATATTGCATGGGGGCGTGGAGGGGGGCCCAAGAAAATGTTTGCCCGGGGTCCAATCAATATTAAAGACGGCCCTGGATGGCACAGATTCATGCTAACCTGATAAACATGATATGGGGAAAGGCAGAATGTCAGCGGAGTGGATCTACAGTTATCACTTGGTTAAATGAAGAGGTCAAAATCTGTAGAAATAACAGACATGAGGTGTAACAAATTCAGTTCCTACAGCTTCTGTACAGTCGGCATCCATATCTGCATCAGCATCATTAACTCCCTGGAACATTTTCTCATCTGAATCACTGCAAGAGCTTTCTGAGGGAATATTTATTTTACATGTCTGATCTTTACAACGATTCCTGCATTATTCCCTTCCACTATTATTTCAGGGCATTTTGTATCTGAAAGGTTTTAAAAGCATTTAATTTCACACTTCATAAGGAGTTTTAAACATCAAAGATGAATAACAAATCTTACCTCGACAACTGCATTACAAAGCAACTGCTATCCTTGAAAACTGAACATTTTCTAAATTCCTAATTGGTACAAGATTCCCTCAGGTTATCATTCTGTAGTTCAACTGTATTTTTGTTTTACATATCAGTTTTCTACCCAGTGAGGCAGCAGCATGTGCCACATATTGTATATTTTATAGTGCTTTTGGGGAAGTTAAATATGATTATATATTTATTTATTTTAGTTTAATCACTTTGTACTTTGGGGGTTGGTTCAGTTGTACAGCGAACAATATTTTTACAGTTCCATCCTTCTGATCCAGACACTTGTGGGATAACAATATTTAGACTCCTACAGTATTATTCCGGTGTTGAAACTTTGTCTTTAAAACAACAATGTTTGTTTTAACATTAAAGGAGAACTATGGGGCAACCTTTTTTGCCCATACCTCTCCTCAGGGTCATGGGAGGACATATACTGTGTCCTCCAGTGACCCAAAACTCAGCAATATGCTGAGACGTGCGGCCGCTGCTGAGCCAGGATGGAAACCAACAATACTGTCGAGATCCACCACGCTGGCTGATTGACAGCTGGCTCTGACTCTTTAAAGGCTGGAGAAACGGCTGGTTTCTCCAGCATTCAGTGCTGGAGAAACGGAGAGTAGAGGGAGGAATCCCTGTGGGGAGCGTTTTTCACTTGGCCCATAATTCTCCTCTAATGTGTGTGTAGCGCTCACCCCCTAAGAAGCTGCTTAGAACCCAGATCTTCCATAGCCTATCTAGGGGATTTTAGCAACCTACAGCCCCAATAGCATTAACCGCCCTGTACCTGTTACTGATAGAGCTGAAATCCAGGCCAGAGGTATGATGCTGAAGAACTTTTATTAGAGCACATGAATTGGGAGAGAGGGTATAGGGCTTAGGACATCCAAGGCAAAAATAGACAGAAGAGAACGCCAGACTCACCAGTCCCTTTCAGCATTCCACAGTGCAGGATTAATGGGAGCACACGCTAACACTGGGCATTTAAGCAACAGCTGAAGAGGGATAGGCAAGATATCTGCAGTAGGAGAGACACCAGCCTTGCTCCTAAGGCCCATTCCATTCCAGGCACCTCTAGTAGCCATCAGCTTGATCATTCCCACCCCCAGGCCTAAGCCTGAGGGCAGGCTAGACCAGCACAGAGTCTTGACTAGGACAGGACTGAGCACATGGCATTTCCCCTGAGTATATTTGTCCTTACCCAGCATGCACCACTGGCCATGAAACCACCAGTGATTGGCTGGCAAGCCATACACACACTCATAATATTTTCCCATTGGTTGCCCCACACTACAGCAGAGTCACACTCCATTCAGGCAGGTACAATTAATGCTAGAACACCTGGAATTACCAAATAGATGCCAAATATAATTCAGCTCTAGCAACACTACATTTCTAATAGCCATTCCACAAAAGGTGGTGGGGGCTACATGAGAGAAAAAGAAGAGAAAAGCTGGTCTTAACCAGCTTGATAGAATTAGGTGATAGTCCTGATTTCAAACAGCTCTGGAGATTATTGGGCCATTTTTCATGGCCCTGTCCTGGAGGTGACAGGAAAATATCACTGCAAGTGGGATCCGATCCTGCCCTCTCCTGTGGAGTGGAGGGAAGAATTGGAGGTACCACACAAGTGCCATTGTTGGCATGGGATAAAACATGCTGCTGGCATAGGTTTCAGTATTAGAAACTACTGTTGGGAAGTTGTTTGACTATCTATGGCCAGCCAAAAGATATTTATAGTGAGAAGGAAATAACAACACTTTTTCGTCCACTGCTCCTTTGCCTCCCATAACAGTGACTAAAAGAATAACAGGCCTCTCAACTTTAGCTCAATCAATCATACCAGAGTCTACTCTGTTCTGATCTTATACTGTAGATGCGGTTGATTTTGACTCAAAGTGCAGTCCTGATCTTTTAAACTGGACCTAATTATGTACTCTAGACATTTGAGCATCTAGAGTTGTTGTCCAGACTGAGAAAAAAAACTATTGCCATGGCATCAATGAAACTGCAAAAAAGCCCATCAGAAAAAAAGGCCTATACAACAAATCTTAATCTGAAATGTCTTTTTGTGCCTGGCTGAATAGTGATTTAAGGTAGAAGCAGCATTCAGGGATAAATAATATAATTAAATGGATATAGTTTTGTGCAGTTTGCATATTGTTTTGTAGTGGGATTACACTTAACAGGAAGCGAACAGGGCCCTGGACACAAATATGTAAGCCTAGCGGTTAAGTTAGCTTGAATAGTTTGGATACAATTTGCATTTTAGGTTGTCTTGACATTTATTTTAAGTACAGAAAACACGCTGATATATTTGAAAACTTTTAAAACTCTGTGTGCCTGAGAGGTGAAGGACATGGGTGGCACTAATATCAGTGCCACTAACGCCCTGCAGTATACTGTGAGGATAATACTTGCACATAAAATACACTATGGCAAATTGGAGCTGTTAATAGCAGAGTGCTAATTGGTGACAGTACCACAATATTAAATGTAACGGTTTGATAGTGACAGACCTACAGGGTAATACATTATAGCTATGGTCCTAAAACACTTGTCTTCTGTCTGAATATAAAAAGTGGCATTTCTAACAATATAAGGGATACAAACAGGCAGTCATGACAATACCTGGGCAACAAACATTTAGTGCAATTCATGGGTGACAATTGTCAAGTCATTATGATAAGTTGGCATGAAAAAGGGAATTGTTTAAATGCCTGGGCTACGCAGCCTCATAATGCACAATTTGCTGGCATCAAGCAGGCAATTGTTATGATTTGCAGGCCACAAGAGAACAATCATTACAATACATGGGCAATAAAAGTGCAGCCATTACATTATGTGGGCATAAACAGTGCCCAAATCTGCCACCCAATCTCCCCATTCTTATTTTTACTCTAGGCCTCCAGTCCAGCAGCAGCCTGTAGTTTGCAAAACAGGTTAGAATTTGATTCCTGTCTGTGAGAATCTTCCTCATGCTGACATTTTAATGTATCAGGCCTTCTAAAAACCTTTGCTGATTATCTATATTTTACACCCAATATTTTTAGTTATATCTTATTGAATTAGGAGATCTAGTTGATGGGATCGAACTTTGGTTATAGTGGAACATGTAGAACAAACGTTACTTTTTGTTATATGAAAGCATAGCCTGAGCTATCAACAGGCCAAATCTTTGATATGCATCAAGCTATTTTTTTGTTGATTGGAGTTCTGCTAGAAAAAAGAATTATACTCTTCTCAAAATGGTATATAGATAGTATATATATATATATATACATATATATATATATAAATTTATACCGTGTTTCCCCGAAAATAAGACACTGTCTTATATTTTTTTTAGCTCAAAAAAACACACTATGTCTTATTTTCGGGGTAGGTCTTATTTTTATATATATATATATATATATTTCTCCCCAAGTTAAATCAACCAGTTTTTCGGTGTAATGTTGGAAACAGGCTGAAGGGAGCAGTGTAGGAGCAAGCCAGGATCGCGGATCGCGTATAACTTTGTTGTTTTAGCTAGAATAAATGAGCACTTAACTCTTCCAGTGCATCGGTTAAGATTTGATTTGCCTGGAGTTCTGCTTGTAAATTCACCCAATATTTTCAAAGAGCTGCAGGTGTCCTTTGCCTCAGCAAAGGTCAGTGTTTATGATTTCACACTCTGAAAGATACTGGGCAAAAATGCACTTTATTGTGAAGTAGTAAAGCAGTAACCACTGCTAATCGAAAATATTCACGGCCAGCTCCTAAAAAAACCCTACATTTTCATCAAGCCTTTTGGGAGACTGCTCTGTGGACAGCTGACACAAAATTGTAACTTTTTAGTTGCTATAGCCCCATTATTTGTGGCATGTGAAAGCATTACAATGTAGGAACAACATACCAACAGTCAAATAAAACAGCCGTAGTTAACCACCTCGATGCAAGTATGCTACCCCCCTTGCTTGATAGGCCATGTTTCAGTTTTGTGTGCTGTAATAGTTTGACTGACAGTAACTTTGTCATGCAATAGTGTACTCAAATGAATTTTTATGATTTTTGTTAGATAGAGCTTTCTTTTGGTGGTATTTAATAACCACCAAGTTGTTATTTCTTTTACTATATAGAATATATAGAACTAGTTTTACTATATAGGACCACAAAAAGTACACATTTTTCTCCCCAAATGCGGTATCCAGATGAAAGGTAAAGGGATTATTAGTGGTATTTGCATGATATTCTGCAGGATTAGCTGGGGTACGTTTGGTGATGGAGAATGTTTACACCTTGTAATCACAGGGCACAGAGCTACTCTGATTGTTTTTTAGATTTTGCCTGTAATCTGTGCTGTCTAATTTCAGCTGGATCACAGATATTGTGAACGTACCTGGCATGCACATGCATAGTTCACACAAGGATATATAAAGTGTCCACTCAGAAGAACAGGTTCCCTGATTGGCCGTTTAATTTGAAGAGGTAAATGAGGGGTGTATATAAAGCCCATTTTTTGTTTTGGTTTTGAATAGAGTGATGAGGAGTTATAACCCCTGTTTTTTATTGCTGTCTTTGTCCTTAGGGAAATGTACTGGGCTTGATTTACTAAAGGCAGATAGGCTGTTCTCTTCGAAAGGGAATGTGCACTTTGCAGGCAAACGCTCCCATTAGTTTAGTGAATGAGCAGAAGCTCTGCTGTCTTCCATCACCAAATCATATTCAAGCAAAAATATTGTTGTTTTTTATTTTCCTTGTGGGTGATTTAGTATTTTTGGGAATACCCTATGTGACGATGTTTCGTGTTACACCCATGTTTAGAGTGTAACATAGAACATGGTCATATTCCCCAGCCCGCACCCTTAAACCACCTCCCTCCACTTATCTGAATCACTGAATGGAACACTACAAGTCCCATCTACTTCCGTGGCCCAGGGACACAGTTCTCAATAGAGGACAGGTGGGGGATTACTGCACGTGTAGCGCATTGATGAAATCCTCCAGCCCCATCAACGAAGGTCTGTACCCCTGTATAGACTTGGGTTTGAAGGAAAAGTCTGCAGGAACTTGTGCATTGCACTGTTTATACCACTGATCATGGTTGCAGTGCTTTGCAGAGGAGATTCACCTTCACTTCCTGACCTGGAAATACAATGGAAAGTGAAAGGTAAAATAACCTCTTAGACAGTTGTCACTAGAGCACGTGTCCCATTGGAAGATTATTTATCACCTCCTTTTCTAGGAACAGCTATAAAATTTTGGATTTCCCATCATTTTCTGTCCCAGTGCCAATGATCACCAAGGTCACTAGAGAGGATGAATCTCCCCAACAAGCACACAGACAGCAATAAAAACCTAGCAACAAATAGACCAAGACACCAACAAAAAAAATCAGATATCAATGTTTTATTCAGTTCATAGTTGCAAAAGTAGTAGCATGCAAACAAAAATACCATAAAAACACTAATGTTTATAAGACCTGCAGATCCCCTTCCTCAAGGTGTCAAATGAAAGGGGACCTGTATGTCTCCAAAAACATAAGTGTTTTTATGGTCTTTTTTGTTTGTATTATACCACTTTTGCAACTATGACCTCAATAAAATATTGAGGTCTAAATTATTTTGCTGTGCTAACCTTTTGTTGCTTCATAAGGATTTCTCTGATTGTATGTAAGGATATTCTGGAACACATAGCTAGACCTTTCATTAGAAGTTCCTCTGCCTATAATAGCTGTATAAAATAAAGTATAAGTATAAAAAATATTGCATGCAGGTTTACATGAGGGTAACTAATGTATGATATAAAGTATCACCAATATAATTTAAATGTTTGAAATTCATTTTTATGTTATAGGTTTCGTGGCCTTTTAAACATCATTAGTGTGTTGCATTGTCACATAGACATATACTGAGTTTTCATACTGAGGTTGACTTTTTAGAATCATATTCATGACCACACACAAACAAAAATGGCCAATAATACATAATAAATATTTATATTCTTTTAAATATATTTTGTGCATGAACCATCTTATAATATATAGTCTTTATATAAGATAGAAAAGTATTTACTTTTCTAGATATACATAATTCTTATTACTATGGGGTAGTATATGAATAATGTAAAGATAATTAAAATGTAGTGCTCCGTATCTTTCATGATAGACATTAATAAACGTAAGCATAAATCACTGTGGATTAGCTCTATTAAGGAATATGGTAAAGGTGCCACAGCATAATAAATCAGTTGCCTTTAGCTATTTGCCAAGATGTGACACTAGACTAAAACAAATAATTAATATTTAGATTCTTGATTAATATATTCCTTGGAGTTTGTCCTGCGCAAAGTGGTGAATGATTTCATGCTGGATATTTAATTTTCCTTATGTTTATTTATAGGTCCTAGTTTAACAAAAAAAAATATGATGTTTGTTCTGAGCTATTGGGGAAAAAAGGGACCCACTTTTCAGTTCACTTGCAAAATAGCTTGCGCTGGACTGGGCAAGATGAATGAGACTTGGCATATAAAGCCTTGCAGCCCACATTAGTGTATGTGACTTAACATGTAAGCTCCACTGAGCAATAATGTTTATGAACTAGTTTCTTATTTCACTCAAATGAATATAAATTATTGTGAGCCAAGGACAGGATTTTTTAACATTGTAATGAAATGTCCTGTTGTAAAGTATAGCTAAATCTAAAACTCTGTTTTCTAGTTTAAGATAGCTTGTGGAAGTGCTAGGTTTGTATTGCTAAGTCCACAATAAGTATCAGAGAGGCGTTTGGAACAACAATAATCAGTTGTGTAATATTGCAGAATGTCAAACAAATTTGATGGCCCTGGTGAGGCTGCTCAAAATCAGAATACAGAAAAAAAAGAATGGCATAATGAGTGGCAGAACCAAAGTGAGTCCAAGGAAACTTTAATTGTTCCTCAGCTATTTGAAAAAAACAGCCAATGCTCAGGTTCCTAAGTAATTCCATGGATATATACAGCATCTAAGCTTATTTGAAGTATACATAGAGTATCTAAGCCTTAATGAAAATAGAGTGTTTAGACCTGAAACAAATTGGCTGTTTTATTTAATTAATTGATGAACTATTAAAGCTTCTGTGGCCTCTCTTTTGGTCTGGCTTTCTATATTGTCTTTTGGACAGAAAGTAATGAGAAATCTAAATTTTTCAGGTGTCACTGAAACAAGAGTAGAGACAACTGTCTAACAGGAAATGTTCATCACTTGGAAAGATTTCCTCTCACTTTCTGTTGTGTGTCTGGGACTAGAAGAGAAGGGACATCTTACCAATGCGACAGGGTTTTTTAACTATTGCAAGCCTTGTGCACCTCAAAAACAACAACAGGTTTGGACATTAGATATACTTTAATAAAAGAAGACTTAATATGAACCTGTGCAATGCCCATAAAGTGCAAAGCAGCAGGTTCTTCCCTTTTGTCACCCCCCCGAAAAAAATACTTGCAGGTATGGTTAGTAGGTAGGTCATTCCCCTTTCTCCCACCTGGCGGTGTTTAGTCACTCTGGTCCCCAGCACCATCACATGGGGGACAAAGATAGTGCCCTAAGTTCTGTCTAAGTTGTTACATGGAGCTTATACAAGAAAATGAGAAGCATAACAGTACTGAAGGAAGAATAAAAAGAAGTTCCCTTCAATTTCGCAAGTAGAAAATTTGAGGATACCTTTAATACTTAAGAGGAATAGAGGATAATACTCATTAAAGATAAAACGTACATTTTTATAGAACCGGGTACCTGGTTGCAGGGAGTAGTATAGAAGCTACAGGATGAGCTTTGAGCTACATGAACTACATTTTGCATGAGAGACAGATTTGAATCTCCTATGACAGGTTGGACTAAGATTTTTTACTCATCAAGAGATTTGCTATAATCAGGGCAATCTTTAATATTAATTGGGCCCTGGGCAAGATTTTGCTGATGGGCCCCCAGAACCCTCCAACCTCCACAACCTATCCCCCCACTTCCAGACCCACACCCCCGTATCCACCTACATCACCTTCCCCCGAAAAGAAACTAAAAAATAAAAGCAATATATATTTATATTTGGGATTTCCAGACCAAGTACAAGCACCGATACCTTTCCTCAAGTACTCCCCAATACCAATTATCGATACCTTTTTTTATGTGACAGTTTTTCTAAAACAATACAGACTAATGATTTTAGGACAGTGGTGGAGCGCCAGAGCCCTTTTACAGCTGCAACCCTGGTAGTTCTGCCACTGACGTCAAGCTGTAGAGGGACTACAAACCCCAGCAATACATTATACAGCAATGCAGAATACCACCAGCTATAAAGGACAAGAAATCCCAGCAATACATTATACAGGAATTCAGAATAATACCACAAGCTAGAGAGGACCACAAATCCCAGCAATACATTACACAGCAATGCAGAATAGCACTGGGTATAGAGGACTACAAAATCATCAATACATTATAAAGAAATGCAGAATACCACAAGCTATAGAAGACTACAACTCCCAGCAATACATTATACAGCAATGCAGAGTAGTATATGAATTTGCTACCTACTCTGTGCTGCCGCTTTGCTCCGGGGTGCCGGCCTGATGTCTTGTGCAGAGAGTCTCAGCAGGGGCAGATGTGGAGGGTCTCAGCAGGGGCAGATGCAGAGGGTCTTAGCAGGGGCAGATGTGGGTGATTGCAGCAGGGGCAGATGTGGAGGATCACAGCAAGGGCAGATGTGGAGAATGGCAGCAGGGTAGATGTGGTGGATAGCAGCAGGGGCAGATGTGGCAGCTTTCCTGTCTGCTGCTCTGGGTGAAAGGGACAGCTGCTGTGGGCCCCTGTAAAGTATGGGGCCCAGGGCAGTTGCCCCTTTTGCCTTGTGGTAAATATGGCCCTAGCTATGATGAAGCATGTGCCCAGAGTGAATATTATGAGGTTTCTGCATGCCTAAGTTAAGAGCTGAACCAAAGAAAAGCCTTCCTTCTAAAGGCAAGTGAATGAGACATTGTTTGAACAAACCTTCAATGTTCCAACCAGCCATTGCATATGGGCAGACTGTAAAAGGCCATGTAAAGAACCATAATAGTTAAAGTTGAGAGCTTGAGACAACTGATCAGCAAGTTGCAAGGATTGAAGATCCTGCTGTGGATTAGAGGAATTCCTTTGAGACATGGAATTGCAAAGTAAAGTTGCCACCAGAAGAGGCTGGGGAACAGTTCAAATCTCCCTCAATGACTAGTACCCTCCAGTAGTGGATGTTGGCAGGTCTGGAAGAAGTGTGCAGTGGTGAAGCAGCCCACGTACTCGGCTGGCCAGGCCGGGCCGCGGCGGCTGGGAAGGAGAGAGTGTGAGGGAGAGAGAGGGGAGCCGCGAACAGCACTGAGGCGCTGGGCGCCGTATGTTCAGTGATGTAGTCGGGCTGCTGTCTCGAGGTTTCCGGAAGTCTCGCAATCAACGAAAGTCGTGGAGGGCTGAACAGGGGATAAAAGTTCTCAGTGGATGGCACTGCACATGTTACATATCAGCTTGAATGTCAGAGCGCAAGCCATTAATCACTGATAACGGTAAACTGATGAGCAGTAAAAGCTTTCAAATTGTCAACTATGGGCGTGAAATTTTAAGGCTTGACATGTTTGGTGTCCATTTACCTGACGTGACCAAAAAAATAGACCTCTTAATGTTATTGCTATCACATAGGGGGCTAACAATCCCCATGTGATAGCACAGGCACACTGACAGGTCCTCTTTTGGAGACATTAGGGGTCTCTAAGACCCCGATTGTCACCTAGGTACCCTCTAAAGAAGCTGATGAAGCAGAGATCTGCTTTACCATAGCACTATAGCAGCCAGAGAAATGACAGCTGATTGCGGAAGTGATGTAATACACACCACTTCCACATTCATAGATCGGAGAGGAGATTAGCAAGGAGGATATGCTGATCTCCCTCCGATCTTCATGCTGAGAGCCGCCAAGCCAGTTTCCGGGCCTGCAGAGGGGACAGCGGAGGCCGAAATAGCCATTAACAGCAGTGTAGGGGGGTTTTGGCGCTGAAGTAGGGGGGGGCGCACACTGCTGGGCACCATACAAGCGATTTGACGGCTATAGAGCCGCTGAACACTTGTATATGTAACAGCCATTACTAGCTGTTTACAAGTGCCAGTGTGTTCTGCTCGTGCAGCAAAGAAAAAAGCGGCATATTTACAGCGCCATGGTGAAAGGAGCTTGCTGTCTGTCCATTTATTTACAATGGCGGACGGCAAGTAGTTAAAGGAGAACTATGAGATGAGTGATTTCCACTCACCTCATAGTTCTAGCCGACCTGTGACAATGAGACTGTCACAGGTCGGCTCAGTAGATCGGGAGGTGAGCGAACACATACCAGGTTTGCTCACCTTCCGATCCTGTCACGGCTCTCTGCCGTGACAGGGGGAGGGGCTGGATTCCCCTCTCCCCGCTCCGATCTGCCAGCGCTGACTGGCGGAACGGACGGGGGAGGGGGCGGGTACAGCTGGCTCTGCCTCTAGATAGGCAGAGCCAACTGTCACTCACGCAGCTGGGCGGATCCCGTCATCTACGTCGGGATCCGCTGCGGCATCTCAGTATACCGTGAGCTGCAGCTCGCGGTATACTGAGCTTAGGGTAACGGGAGGACGCTAGTTTGTGTCCTCCCTTTACCCTAAGGAGAACTATGGGGAAAAACACTGACCCCATAGTTTTCCTTTAAGCATTCTCACTCATGGTAAATATAGAACAGCAGCATTTCTTCTGTGTCCTGAATGTCATAAGGTATCATGCGCAGAAACATTACAATAAAATACTACAAGTCGGAATGGGCTGTTTTGAATACATTTGATTTTTTTGACCTAACCTTGGAAATTAAGATAAAAAGTTAAACAGCCGTGGCAGCCATCTGTTTCTGTCATGATTGTTGTCAGAAACACTAATTCAACATTTCTGGCAAGAAATAGAGCAGCTAACCTAACCAATGGCATGAAAGTGGCATGCCCTCCGCAAACATTATTGCTCAACATTTGTTGCTATGTTTCCTTATGGTGAATGGAATAAAACAAGCTTTACACCGGAGAATGAAAAAGAGCTGCAAATTCATGCTTGTCTAAAATAACATCAATAACTGAAAAATTTTGCTGGGCATTGCCAATAGCTGTATATTATTACAGGGCACTAATGTCACTCATGACTAGGCATCACCATTGTTTGTGAACACAAAACAGGGACACAGCTAGTATTCTGCTTTATTCTTTTTTGAAGTTATTACTTCCTTTCTTCATTTTGAGTCTTTGAGTCTTAACAGTCAAAAACATTTATTTTTGTATTTTGTCCCAGTCTGACCTCCAAAGTTGTTTAGAGTGGCTGAAAGGTTTCAACTTTAAGAAATATTTGACCTTTGACCTAACAAGCCACTGATCATTGCTATTTATTCACAAAATGACACCCCCTCCACTATCACCCGCTACTCTACCTGACACAAATCTTCTCTGCTGGGCACTGGCAAACAGCCCCATTGTGTGTACCCTGCACAGCCTACTATCTCCTCTGTGCCCTCCAGTCCCTCCCACAGCTTTCCTTCCGCCTGTAGCAATAGAGACAGAGCACTTCCTGTGATGTGTAGTGAGTGCAACTGTGGCTGCAAAGGTGAAGTAAATTGTGGACTCTGTGTCCTCCATCTCTTTATTTCAAAATTGAAATTTTAGGAGTATGTTCAGACTCCTAAGCGTCGGATGCAGTGGTGTAAAGCACGCTGCCACTGGACTCTGGAGAAGTGGAGACGTGCTATCTGGAGTGATGAATCACGCTTCTCTGTCTGGCAATCCAATGGACGTGTCTGGGTTTGGCGGTTGCCAGGAGAACGGTACTTGCCTGACTGCATTGTGCCAAGTGTAAAGTTTGGTGGAGGGGGGGACTATGGTGTGGGGTTGTTTTTCAGGGGTTGGGCTTGGCCCCTTAGTTCCAGTGAACGGAACTCTTCAGGCATCAGCATACCAAGACATTTTGTATAATCTCATGCTCCCAACTTTGTGGGAACAGTTTGGGAATGGCCCTTCCTGTTCCAATATAACGGCCCACCAGTGCACAAAGCAAGGTCCATAAAGACATGGATGAGTGAGTTTGGGATGGAGGAACTTGACTGGCCTGCACAGAGTCCTGACCTCAACCCGATAGAACACCTTTGGGATGAATTAGAGCTTTCTCGTCCAACATCAGCACCTGACCTCCCAAATGCGCTTCTGGAAGATTGGCAAACATTCCCATAGACACATTCCTAAACCTTGTGGACAGCCTTCCCAGAAGAGTTGAAGCTGTTATAGTGACAAAGAGTGGGCCAACTCAATATTAAAACCTACGGACAATGACTGGGATGTCATTAAAGTTCATGTGCGTGTAAAGGCAGGCGTCCCAATACTTTTGGTAATACAGTGTATATTAGAATCATCCTTCTGACTGTGCTGAATAAAGGAAAAGCTACGATCAGTGGCTAACAAGCCACTGATCATAGCTATTTATTCACAAAGTGACACCCCTCCACTATCACCCGCTACTCTACCTGACACAAATCCTCTCTGCTGGGCACTGGCAAACAGCCCCATTGTGTGTACCCTGCACAGCCTACTATCTCCTCTGTGCCCTCCAGTCCCTCCCACAGCTTTCCTTCCGCCTGTAGCAATAGAGACAGAGCACTTCCTGTGATGTGTAGTGAGTGCAACTGTGGCTGCAAAGGTGAAGTAAATTGTCGACTCTGTGTCCTCCATCTCTATTTCAAAATTGAAATTTTAGGAGTATGTTCAGACCTCTCATATTTCACTAAACCCCCCAATAGTAGTAAAAAAAAAAAGCTGTTCACATCTGTGCAATGCAAGTTGCCACAGCACATGAAAGCACATGTTTTTTTTGTTGATCCACTGTTATTCATTGTTAACGGCATCCCAAAGCACCTTGTTGATATAGGTATGTTGTGGCGCAAAACCTCAAATGGTAACTTATTTTTTACAAAATTGGACAAACACCTTTTTAGGGTAATTTCTGTGTGTTGGACAGCCCATTCAAATGGGCTGCCCTAACGCAACACACATTAATGCACATAAAAGTGCTCTTTAAGACATGGGTATGAATGTAGCTCATAGATGTGAATTGAAACAAAAAAAAAGCTTGTTCACACCAGCTGGCGCGCATTATGGTGCACATAACGTGTGCAGTGGTGTGCATTGTGCACATGTGCTGGACTGTGTTGCTACAATGCATCACAGTGCTTGAGTTTCTTCATTTTTTTAAATGTTTACAAATTACATGTATTCAAAGCTATGCTATGTCACTAGTTCACACTTTTTATGTTCAATACTTTTTTTAATACATCAAGACTAATAGATAATCGTGTTCTCAGTTTTTGTTTTACTTGCAGCTATTTTATTTACAAGCCCTAAATAGTAAATAGGAATTTAACACTTCTAAAAGGATTCTGCCACTGTGCCCCAACTTATACCAATACCGATAGTGTTAGAGTTATTTGTAAGTTTGTCTTTAATCCAGAGAGACTCACTTAAGAACTGTTAGGGCTGCAGGAAGAAAAAAACCTTTTTATTAGAGATACCTATTAGCAAGTGGCTCCTGATGTCAGCCGGTGCACTGTCAGAATCAGCGAGGGGCATTGCAGGAAGCCATGGCCTCTACTTCACACACAATTCAACCCCTGAGTCTTTTCAGAGCTGCCTGCAAGCCAAGTGGCTTGATGTTAAAAAAAAACCTAAAGTTAAAGCTGTGAACTGGTGACAAGGTTTCTTCAAATGCATATATTTCCTAGGCATGCTGCTTATGTACCAAATATAATAAAATAGCAAAAACAAAGAAAAGTTGTCTTGCTGGTGCGCTTTATCAATTAATATGTGGTGCTTGTATCTATTAAGACTGAATGATCTACTTGTGTTTCTACTTCATGTTTTAAGAGTAGTAGTGCTGACATTTCAGATTATATTTAATGTATTACCTTCATTATCTTAACACCAACAAAATACACAGAATTTTACCCTCAAGGAGCTTACAATCTAAGCCTGTGGTCATATGGACGTTGAAGCTGACTGCAGCGTGCAGCAACATGGAGGCATTACCTTCCAGATACTAGTGGAGGACAGGCATGGCCTTTTGGATGAAAAATGACAGCTGAGTACCTGCTACTGTGGTGTGGCACAGGCCACACAATTGTGGAAGGGGCAGACTCCACTAGCTGGAATGGGAGCAGCTGTGAAGCCAGCAATTTTGCCAAACTGGGACCGAGATGCTGGGAATGCAGGAGATTGGGTGACAACTTTTTATTCTGCTCCAGGAGCTGAGGAAGAGACACCTTCCTGGTCAAGGATACTGCTGGAGACAGCAGAGTGGATTTAGGAGAATGTCAGTGAAACTCAAGCCTAAGTTTGTCCCTATTCAGTGTGGCCCCATTCTGTTCCCTGCTTGTTGTGCCATAAGGTAAGCCTCTAAAACCTAATGTCAGACTTCCATCCCCATCACTTGAGGCTGCAGATGTTGCAGCAGATGGACAATCTTGTGGAAAAGGGGGAGAGGTGAAAAAAAAAGCGAGGAGAAGGAGTGCAGGTGTTGCTGTCAACTGGTATAATTGATGAGCTGGTCCCATTAAACATTGTAACGAAGGATCACATGTTTCCTTATGCATTAGATACCCAAATAACAAGTACATTTACCACACTTGATACGTTGCAGGCATAGACTAAAAACCACTATGGTGCTGTCTGCAGCAGATGTGTTAAAAAAGTCCAGACTGCTGAGCTTTGCGGAGTGCCATTCTGCAAGCTGCCCTGGGACGAAATCCTGCTTTGCTGATGTTGTACCCCTTCCTCACTTTCCTCCTTTACAATTTCTAGTACCCAGGTACGGTCTGCCACCTCATGATCCCCTACTCCTCATCAATCAAGTCCACTTGGCAGTTAAGCTGCAACTGCAGGAACATCAATGGCAATTGCTTCTCCCTGTCTGCTGTCCCCTCCCTTTATGCTCCTGACACTCTCTTCCTGCGCATTTGATAACAAGAACACTTGAGCATCCTCCTGCATGAAGTTAATGATGGTGTGCTGAACTAATTCAGCTAACTTCTCCTTGCCAGTTTGTGAGGCAACAGCGAGATTAGCTAAACAGGAGAAGACGCATATGCAGTTGCTAATGAAAATGTGCTGCTCTATGCCTGGGAGAAGAAGGATGAGGAAAGCTTGGTTATGCACTCCATGGTTCCTCTGTGTGCTCTAGATGTGTAGATCAATATGGCCTGCTGCCCACCATACAGCATTGTGACCAGTGGTAACAAAGTAGGTGCCCGTAGTGACTGCTGCAGCTGACACCATGCAGGGCCTCAGGAATTTAACGATAAGTCATCAGCACTCAATAGCTCAATATGCACATAAAGTTAATTCAATTGCAAAATGACATCAAATAGGTCTATAAGCCAACGTTTCGGGGCCATGCACGGTCCCTTTCTCAAGGCAACACAGTGACATTATTTGCATATTAAGCTATTGAAGGCTGGTGACTTATCTTGAAATTCTCTAGCTGTATAGTACACACATTGACAAGAAGAAAAGCCAGATGTTTTTTTGCCTCTCTAAGATGCCACCCGACCATGACTTTGTCTTACTGTTGATGAACGTGCTTGCCCCTGCTACAACCTCCTTATGAATAACCTCTGCTTCTCCCTTTAGGCCTTCCAGATATGATGAATACAAGGGATTGCCTAACTATATTAGCAGCTATTACAACGAGGGCAAGGTGCTTTGGTCCACCAAAATGTAGGGATTTGGTGCACTAAACTATAACACACTAATATGTGGCACTAATATGAATCGAAGGGCAGTTTTGTCTGTCAGGACACATATACACTGCCGACCCTAAAATACAGTATATA
>NW_017306978.1:372154-374743 GCF_000935625.1 Nanorana parkeri | reverse complement strand
AATACTAATTTTTTACATTTAACTGAAAGTAAATGAAGAAAAGGATATAAAACTTGAAATAAAAGGACTGCTGAGTCTTTACAATGTAAACACAAAGGCTGGTACACAATACACAATAGTATGCAATGCTGACACACTGCAGTTCACTGTTATGAATCACAATACATCACAGTGAACACTGGTGGGGTACAGAGTGTGTAGCCCATTATGCTTCAATTCACTGTAATAATGTAGCACAATACATAGTACTGTACTATATATAGCACAGGTTAGTGGTAGCACTGTGGGGTCTATTCACTAAGCTGCCGTAGGCAGCCGAGTGAACGACTGACCTGAAGCGAAGTGAGCCGAACGCTGTTCGGCTACTCACTCCAGGCTGGTACGTCTGATTCCATATATATAGGCTGAAATCAGCCGTACATCGGGTGGCTCTGGGTCAGCCGAACATGCTCAGCATGTTCGGCCGACCAGAAGCTAAGAAGGAGTTCCACTCAGCCGATCCAACATCTGGATCGGCTAAGCCGAACCTCCAGCAGGCCACTCGCTGCTGTTCGGCCTATTCTTATAGATGTCGAACAGCAGTGAGTAAATAACCGAATGCAGCTGAGCGGCATTCGGCTTGGCTGTTCTGCTCGGTCCCTCTGTTAAACTGTTAAAAACTTAGAAAACAAATAGAAAACGATTGTGCGGAGCTAGCAGTGACAGCTAGCTCTTGACTGTCTCTCCTCGCTCTCTGTCCTAGCTGTCTCTCCTCAGTCTCTCCTGTATATTCTCATCACCCCCACCACATCAGCCCCACCACATTCTGTATGTGGTGAATACCATATATTTTAAAGCAAGATAAAAAGATGAGCAATCTAAACTTTAGAATTTAAACGTGCTACACATAAAATGAGAGCTTTGGACTTGTTCGTATCATCTTATATAGGTTCAGGAATAGTGCAGATTACACTCCCGTATTAGTCTAGTGCTTTCTGGGGTTCCCCTTCCAAACTGTTGCATGCATCATGCATGCCTCAACCTAGGATGGCTTATCACTGTTCTGAATTCGCACTTTGAAAACAGTGGGGCTTTATTGACCCACAGCTTTCAGCTCACAGATGTGAACAAAGCCTTATACCTGCTCTTTCTACAAAGCCAAAGCTTTTACAAGGGCAAATACTTCCACTATAAATCAAGGTGAACCAGTGAAGCCATGTTTCCACGTATGATGCAAGATAAAGATAATCTTTTAACACTCTAAAAGCAGTAAAGAGAGCTTTGATTTAGTGAGACAATTTTGTGGTAATTTATAGAAAACATGAAATTAGAACTCGTTTGTGTCAGCTTTTTTTTTTTCTAACCTCGGTGCTAATAGAGCCAGATGGACTCAAATCTAGCTAGGCAGCTTAAGATCTATTTGCAACCTGCCACACATGGGTCTTTTTGTAGAAGAAATCAGGCTCTGATGTAACAAAATAAGCTCTTTTGCTCGGAAAAGCAATTGATTGCCAACAGCGTAAAATCACTTTAGTGTATTTGACAACATTATTACTTTATGAGCGCTGCTTTGTAAAAATAAAATAAAACAAAAACAACAAGGGTTGTAAAAACATGCATTTTAACAAGGACAGCACAATTTTAAATTGCTCAGACAAACTGATGGTTGAAAGAATGATTACATACTTTTATTTTTGGATTGATTTTGGCTTAGTGGACAATCTTTTTTTTATCCTCTGATAAAGAACGTCTAAATGCATTTTCCTGTTTTCACTGTGAGCTTTATATAATATGAAACAGTTTTATACAGATCAGTTTAATACATGTTGGCACAGGGAATGAATATGTATTTCACGCCACTGAAAAAAATCCAATTCTATAATAGTTAAAATGATACTAGCTCCAGGAATGTCAGTGTGGTCCTTGTTTCACTCATCCCTCATTGCTCATCAAGTCAATGAAGAGCAAGCATGAAGGACGGGAGTTGAGACTTTTCAGACTTAGGGGTCTATTCACAAAGCTGCCGAGGGCAGCCGAGTGAATGAGCGATCAGAAGTGAAGTGAGCCGAACACTGTTCGAACCTCCGGCAGGCTGAGCCGAACCTCCGGCAGGCTTCACACTGCTGTTCGGGCTATTCTGAAAGATCCCGAACAGCAGTGAGAGAATAGCCGAATGCCGCCGAGTGGCATTTGGCTCGGCTGTTCTGTTTGGTCCCTCAGAGGCACCGAGCAGAACAGAAAAAGAGTGAAAAAAGTAGAAAAAAGTTAATAGAAAACGATTGTGCGGAGCTAGCAGTGACAGCTAGCTCCGCCCAATAGTTTCCTCTTGTCCGGCGGCTCTGCTGCTGTAAAAAAAAACATTTAAAAAACTTTAAAAATCTCCAAGAAGAGAAACCCCGCTGTGTCTTTTTTTTTCTTTATTCTGACACGAGCGATGTCAGAATAGAGAAAAAAAATAAAAAGACGAATTCCCATTCAAAAGCATTGGGAGTTTACTATTGGCTATTTCAATTTGCAATAGCCAATAGTAAACTAGCATTGTACCCGCCCTCTGCTGATGGACCTGATGGGGAACTGCAAAAGAGGGCGGGTACAATGCTAGTTTACTAT
>NW_017306978.1:343164-368547 GCF_000935625.1 Nanorana parkeri | reverse complement strand
CTGTCGGCCGGCCAATGGCCGGCCGCTCGGCCAGCTTCGGCTTTCAGCACGGCTCAGCCGAGCCGAGGCATATGCGAAGTGGTCCTTGTCCCTCAACAAGAAAACTTTGGGTAAGAAGGATTTGCAAGGTACCCCTCCAAATGTTGAAAGGCATGTGGTCTGATATGGTTCAAGAAGAACAAATATCATATGCAATATATGATAAATGTAAAAGATTTAATACTGGTTTAGTGGAGGTACAAGATTATTTCTCAGACTATTGAATGCCACAGAGGGTTGTGTGTACATACACTATGCACTGTATATGTGTGTATATTTTTTCTTTTGTATGTTTTAACCACTTGAAGACCAGGGTGTTAAAGCCCCTTCCTGTCCAGGCCACTTTTCAGTATTCAGCACTGCAGTACTTTGACATTTATTTAATCATGCAACGCTGTACTGAAATGAAATGAATTTTATACATTTTTTTGGGGGACAGATAGATCTTTCTTTTGGTGGTATTTAAACACCACTAGGAATTTAATTTTTTACTATATTAAGAAAAAATTACCCACAATTTTGAAAAAAAAAACAGTTTCCCCAAATTTAGTTATGAAACATTTATTATTACCCAATTTTTTAGTAAAATATAAAAGATGGGGTCACATCAGGTAAATAGACACCAAACACGTCAAGCCTTAGAATTGCGCGTGCCCGTGCAACAGCAAAAAAATACAACACCCTAAATTGCCCCAAGGGCGACAATTTAAAACCTTTTACCGCTCAACATTTTAGTGTTATCAGTGATCGAAGTCCCTAAAATTATTGCTTGCACTCCAAAATTTGTGGTGATATGTAACATGTACAGCGCAATTGTCGTTTTCGCATGTTGGCACACCCAACGTTTCTATGTGCGTATATGTGGGGGACTTAAAAATGTTTGGTTTTTTTACATTTTTTAAATGTGACTTTAAGCACTTGCTGACCAGGTGTTTAGACCCCCTTCCTGGCCAGGCCATTTTTCAGTATTCAGCGCTGCGGTACTTTGACTGACATTTATTCCGTCATGCAACTCTGTACTGAAATTAATTTTATAAACTTTTTGGGGGACGGATAGAGCTTTCTTTTGGTGGTATTTAATCACCCGGGACCAGCATAGTGCTTCTCTGACATGGGATCAGCGGGAGGTCGGTACACGAACTCCCTCCGGTCCCCTCTCCGGTGTCAGAATGCAGAAGTGATGTATATTACATCACTTCCGCATTCTCGTGTCACTCTCCAGCTTCAGACGCTGGAGAGAAGCTGATGAAGCAGATCTCTGCTTCATCAACTTCTTCAGGGGGGTCCTAGGTGACATTAGGGGTCTTGGAGACCCTTGATGTCTCCATAAAGAGGACATCTTTATGGAGGTCCATTTTTTCATGCGTTAAAATAAGCTGTAAGTCGGTTCAAAATGAATGGGCTGTCCTAACACAGTGCACCTTAACACACATGTTGCAATAACACACATATGCTAATAAAACATGTTAGGTGAAGGGGCCCACAAGGAATTGTGTGACAATAGCCTTTCTCATGAGGTTTAAACAACCAGAGCAGGGGAACTTAGAAACCAACTGCTGTGTATAGTGATGTTTCAGGTGTGAATGAACCTGATGAGTGAACTTTACTGTAAAGTAGGGGTTGCCAGGTTGAGGTTTGTTGCACCAAAAAAGCTGAAAAGCTGTAAGCAGCCTTGGAGTAGATTGGGTACGTTCTCTATAGCAGCCAGTTAATAGGGGCAGTAACACTGATGTTTTATTGGCCATATATACTGTCTGTCCAAACAAAAGTCACACACTCTAATACTTTGTTGGTCTGCCTTTAGCTTTGATTACGGAATGCATTCACCATGGCATAATTTTGATAAGCTTATGCAATGTCACAAAATTTATTTCTGTCCAGAGTTGCATTCATTTTCACCAAGATCTTGCAGTTTTGATGGGAGAGTTAGACCGCTGTGTAAAGTCTGCTCCATGCTCTCTCTCTCATGTTTCCTGAACTACTGTTTCACAATATGAGCCTGATGAATCATGGCATGGTCATCTTGGAATATGTATGTGCCATTAGAGAAGAAAAAATTAATTCAGTATATTCAGGTAGCTAGCTGACCTCATTTTTGGGCACATAACTGTCAGGAGAGCCACAAGTTTGACAGGAATGAAGTGGAACCCACTGGCAGAAAACAGCCTAAAACGTCCAAAGGCAAAGGTACAAAAGGGATAATCCAAAGAGAAATCAAGTCCAATCCGAGTCGAGGCAGGCAGCGAGGGTTCAGGGGCGAAAAGACAATCCAGGGTCGGCAACAGGGGGTCCAGATAAAGGGTCAGGAAGCAAAGCAGGATACACATATGGGGAGCTAGGTAATCACACCATAGGGTGGAATAACTCAGCAACAAGCCAGAGCTCTGGCCAGGTTTTTTATAGCCAGGGGGTGTAAAACAACCCCCTGGTCACCGAGGGAACCAGGAGGCCTCCCTCCCCGAGAGCCAATGGCAGGAGAGAGTGGTGGAAGATGTGTGCTGGGAACCTCCTCCAGCAAGGCCCACACCTGACAGCCCTAATGGCGCAGGTGCGCTACGTTTCCGCCGCATGGTTCGCGCATGCGCACCTGCAACCTGGGCACCAGGAATTCAGGCAGACTGGAGGGGAACCTGTGCCCTGCTCCGTTCCCGTTGACCCCGAGGAGTGGTACTACCCCCTGCACCCTGACAATAATATTGCTGAACCTAGACCTATTATCCAATGGAAGGCTCTCACCTATTTACTTAACTAATTGCAGGTGGTGATTTTTTTGGGATGGGCAGTGTATGTGGCTGCAGTGAAGGGATTTTTCAGAAGGGTGGCTGAAAGTGGCAAGCCCATTGTTTTACTAGGCAAATCGCATTAAATTGCCCGCAAGCAAGGCAAAAAATAGAATATGAATATGTACCAACTAAATGGTGGCTTACTTGGGATCACAATTGCATTTTCTTGCCAGGCTGGTGCTATCTTACATCAATTAGTCAGTTCGCTTTTCATGTAGAGAAAAAAGATCATAAGGTGGACATCTGTCTTTTTTCAATAGATAAGAAATACATATTTTTTTTTTTTACATATTTTTAACAAATTATGTACACAATAAAATATATTTTTATATATAAATTGAAGTGGTCATGGTGGTGCCTAAAAAGTATTTTTTTTCTTTTCTTTCTTATCTATTGATACCAGGATGTGTCACTGTCTAAACCCCTATGCATCCTTGTTACTATATATCTTTTTTAACCTATGTGTTTTCATAATACTTAGGGCCTGTGTTGATGGGCTTTTGTTAATGTCAAAACTTCCTATACAAGCCAATAGGGATGCCTGATCTGGCAAGGTGACTTATCTCATACCTGTAGGTACCTTTAACCTTATTCTTTGCAAATTGTGTTACAAATTTGCGGTATTTGCAAATGCAAAATGCATTGTTTATGTATAGTTTATACTAGTAAACTAATTTACAGAATACCATTCAATTTAGTTATTTATTAAGGTTAAAAGTGAATTATGGGTAGTAAAAACCAAACATACATACTCACCTCAATTCTGCAGCATCCATGTGACACTGCACCTGCCCCATGCCAGCTCTAGGATTGGGAGCTGATCAGTCAGCACTCAGTCTGGGACATGCAGAGAACTGTGACTGTTAATCACTCAAACTTCCTCTGCTCCTCCAGCGCTCACTGGAGCAACAGACTGTGAGTGGCTCTGTCTCTTGGCCACAATATGAAAGGCAGAGCCAGCTGTCAATCAGACAGCTGGGTAGATCCCGACAATATTGCAAGGATCCATTCCAAACGTGGTGCGGCTCTGTTCTACCAGCTAAAGCTGGCCACACACTATGTGAATTTCGGCCTTCTGATAAACCAGCTGATATTTGCACAGTGGGTGCAGCTGTTGACTTCCTTTTGGAAAATCTTTAAACGTACAGAGCATTCAGCCAATCAACTGCCGACTTTGTTTAGGTATTCTGGCAGTGACCAGCGGTCACTGTCAGAATACACTGAAGACAGCATGAGATTCCTCGATCAATCATTGATGAAGGAATCTGTTATATGTTCTCCATTCAGCCTGCAATTTGAACAAATAAACTACTATAGCGTATGGCCAGCTTAACTCCAGGTTACAGGAACACATTAGTAAATGTACTTCGGTGACACAAAGGAGAAGAATTGCCCAAAAATATGTTGGCATACTTCTCTCTTAAGATGTATATTTATGTTGGTTTTCCTTTATCGGCCCTAGAAATCACTTCACTGGTCATCACCAGCAAGCAATTGAGCTGTCTAATGACTCTTCAACATCAATGGGCAATTTAAAGCTTTTGTCTTTAAGTCTTTGTAGTGCGGTTTTCTTCATTCAGTCTTTGCTGAAGTCTTATTCTGGGCATGTGATTTAAGGTATTAAAGTCACAGGCAGCAGTATCACCATATAGGTTTTGGTGAAAAGGGACTAAAGCAATCAAAAAGGTCTTACTAAAATGTATGCACAGGATAGTAATGACTTCTTAATAGAGAAGGTATTCACATGTCTCCATTTATTACACATCCCAAACATACCTGGCGGGTCCCAGTTTGAATTTGGGCCCGGAAACTATCTGCATTGAGTTAGCATGTTCTTCCTGTGTTTGCATGAGTTTCCTCTGTGTACTTCAGTTTACTCCCACACTCCAAGGACATTCTTGTAGGTTACCTGGCTCCTGTCTGAACTCACCCTTACATGTGTGTGCATGTATGTATGCATGTAAGATTGTAATCTTCTTGAGGGCACAGGCTGATGTATATGTACTGTATGTTAAGAACTGCGTAGATTGTCAAAGCTATATAAATACCTGTAGTAAATAAATTAAATAAGAGGGTAATTACTCAGTTCAGGACAGTGGGCAGGAGTTATGCAATTCATTGCTTTATGCTCCATTGGCCATATGCACATCCAGAACTGCTGGTGTATAGTGCAAATATAGCCTAGCATTAAAGAGCCATTTGTTCCAGACTGTATACAACTGTTTCAGGCTTGTTCACCATCATCATCACTGCAATGACAGTTTGACAGTTGAAACCCATCCCTACTGTATGCAAAACTAAAAAAAACTGATTTAGATTTAAATGATTGCATAAGAATAAATTCCTGAGTAGTAATGCGTAAAGTAAATCTATTTTGTCTATGTAGGGCAAAGCAATTGGTTTTTATTAATGGCCTGTGTAAGCTACTAGTCACTCAAGGCATAGCCAACAATAGGCTAGGGACTCTCTAGGCACTCATGTGACTACAATAGTGATGATTTGTCCAGCACTGTCACATTGAGTTACATGGTCCTGATTAACTGGAAATACTGGGGAGGGGGTCATTCAAGCACACATTTTGCTTTCATGCATGGCCATAGCTCAGAATTGCTTTAAAAGAGAAATATTGGGAGAGTAAAATGTACTGTCTGTACTGTGCTGTCACGCACCAGCTCTATTGCTCTAGTGATCACAAACCGCTCAGTTCATGGCTTCTTCCTGCAGCGGAGAGTGACTGTCAGTCACCACTTCCCACCGGGATTCCCCGTCCCATCTCAATTCCCCCAGCACTCATTGGAGGGAAAGACAAGGGAGGGGGCTGGCACAGTTGGCCCTGGCTCCAGAGAGGTAAAGCTAGTTGTCAATCAGCCAGCAGGGTAGATCCTGATGCACTGTCAGTTTATAGCAGGCAGTAGCCTTCTAGATGCTGACTTTGGGTCACAGGAGTACATTTGTAAATATACTCCTGTGACCCTAAAGCGAACTAAAAATAAAAAAAGGTTTGGCTTTAGTTCTCTTTTAAAGTGTATTTTCACTTTTGCAGTCAAATTTGAGAAAACCACTCTATATGTTGATTATTTGTTTCTATTCACACAGCATACTGAGAAATAACTTGGTCTGTGGTCTGTCCTTCTAGAAAGACTTGGGACTGAAATGTGAAAATGATGTTTATCTGATAAGCTTCATTAACATACTGTACAATGGGCAAGCCACCTTGGACCCCACACTCCTCACAGCCCCTCCTAACATTTCAAAGAAATAGAAGCTAGAAGCAATGTTAACCCTTAAAAGCATAACCCAAGAAAAAGCAATTTAAACTGCAAGGAGCATTTTTTATTTATTTTTCTTAGCGTATGCTATGTGAATGGGAACATGTAACAAATCTAAAATAGGTGTTATCCCAAGTTGGCTGCGAAAGTGGAAAAACACTTTAAGGCAGCCACCTATTGATTCAATTCATGGTTTAAATAATACACACAAGCCATGGATGAATGTTAAATGTATTGTTATTGTTTGATCAACAATGCAGAAGTCAACAAAAGAGAAATAAACACACAGAAAAGAGTCACACTGCCTACACATGACATTTTACAATGGTGTCCCATTACTATCTCTGTGGGACAATATACAAAAAGAGAAAATACAAGCAAAATAAAAAACTGGACTGAAAACAATGATTAAAATCGTGGCACATTGCCCTTTTCAAATATACTGTTAATAAAATATACTGTATAACATTAGCAACCCTGGAAATATATATTTAAGTGGTTGATTTTGTTTCACTCAAATACAACAGAAAGAAAAACAAACTGATGATTTACTACAACTCCCTCTAAAATCTCAAACACACTTATCACGCAGCAACTTAATCTTCTTTGTTCATAGCTAAATATATCCAAAGCATCAGCTATAATCTGTCCTTATAACCTTGACCTGACTATTCAGTAGTTGTTTAGTCACTTTTCATTATCCAATCCTTGTGTAGATTTACATTTTGCTCTGAAATGAAAAATAAATACCACTTGATTTCCTTGTATGTTGCTTTACTTTTAGTTGTAATCAAATATTTTTTTCACATTAACTGCATAAAAGGCATGTTAAAAAGAGTGTGTATACCAGGATCGGCTCCAGACAATTTTTTAAATATTTATTTTGAGGGAGCTATGCAGGTGGGCATAAAAAAACCATAGTTTCCAACATTTAAAAAGAATTGAGAGCAACACCGTGAAGAGATTGAGGAGAGAAATGGGGTGCATTACATGGGCCACCTGCTGCTTGCCATGATGGGATTGAGAAGAAAATCAAGGCTTGAGTAGTGCTCCACTGCCAACAACACACCAAAAAGTCATAGTTAATAAAGTGGGTGCTTCATGATATATGGCTTTTAGTGTGCCACCTTCCCCCCTTTGGGGCCAAGACAAAATAGGGTTTGGGGTTATACTGAAGATATTGTGGAAGTCAAATAAACCATATCGTTGGTGCCAGAGGCGTAACTAGAAACCTCAGGGCCCCGATGCAAGAAACCATTAAAGGGCCCCCCCCAAAAAAAAACATGATTGTGACCCCTTTTTTTTTTCAAACCGGTTTGAAAGGGTTTTTTTGTGTGTCAGAGAGGAGAGCAGGTACAAGCAGTCGGTGATCAGTGATCGCAGAGTGTTTGTAGATAATTGAGGACAGAGTATGGTTACAATATCCTCAATTATGAATGAATGGGAAGTGATCTACATCCCCTCCTGTTCATTCATGATTGTGGTTATAGTAAACACTCTCTGTCCTCATGTTATGAATGATCAGGAACACTCATAAGAGGATTCCTGTTCATTGATAACAGGGGATACAGAAAAAGAGATTGACGGCTCTGTGGCCTCAATCTCTTTTTCTATTTTAAAAGGGAAATATCAGGGGTCTATGTAGGCCCCTACTATCTCCCCGAAGCTCCCAACAGTAAAGAAAAAATAATAAAAATACTCAATAAAAATAAATAAAAAATAAAAAAAAATAAGTTTATAAAAGAAAATTATTTTTTTTTTAAATTGGAAAAGGTTAGAAAAAAAACCATTTTCGGTTTCGGCCTGACATATTATTTTTCATTTTGGTTTCGGTTTTGAAATTGTAATTTTGGTGCACCTCTAATTTTTTTTAAAACTTTTTTATCACTTTTTTTTCTTTTATAAATTTTTAATTTCTTTTTTTAATCTTACTATCTTTTACTTTTTATAATTGTAATTATTATTTTTTTAGATATTTTTACATAAATGTTTATTTATTTGAGAATTTATCAATTTGTATTTATTTTTTTCACTTAACTTTATTGCTATCACACAAGAGCTAACAAGCCCCATGTGTGATAGCATTTGGAGGTGACAGGTTCTCTTTATTGAATCTGTCACACTCAATACAGGAGTTCTAGCACAGCACTGTGCTAGAACTCCTGTAACAGCTGAGAGGAAGGGCTGCGAGTGCAGCTCTCCTCTCACTGTCTACACGATTAGCCTTCCAACATGTCTTTGGAGTATGGGTGGAAACCAACGCAAGCACATGGAGAACATACAAACTCCTTGCAGATAGTGTTTTGTTTTTTTTTTAGCATGTCATTTTTATTGAAAAGTATTTTTTCTACATACATACAGATCATGCAATAAGAGATGAAACAGTGCAACAAATGGATGTTAACCAACATGAATGAACAATCAAACGTAAATCTACGTCACAATCAATCCATATAACCCTCAGGGGGTGGGGGCACAGGTGAAATGGAATAGGGCCCAAAAGGAACATAGTACATATATACCTTGAACATAGCAGGGAAAGAGAAAAAGAAAATAGTTACAATAAGGAAATAGAGACATGGATACCAGTAACTTATAGCACGTAGAAACCATGGGGACGGACTCAGGCTTGGTCTTTGGCTTATATAGATAACACTGGACCGAAAGGAATCGACCGAGAGACGTCATGAACAGGCAGATTATAGGACATCTAATGCGCCAAGCGATCCATCGAGCTTTGAGGTGAGATACCACTTAGTGAACTGAAATTTTGTCATAATCTCTTTCAATCGGTCTGGAGGAAGTTCAGTACCTAGGAAGGAGGACCAAGTGGCGAAGAAGCCAGCAGTGAGGGGTTGTTCATCTGCGTTTCCAATAGGTCTATGATAGCAGTTTGTGGAGTAGATCTTTTAGTTGCTTTAATGAGAGGGGGGTTGGGAGTAGCCAATTGGTCAATATCGCTTTCTTTGCCGCTAACATACTTAGGTGCTCCCATCTAGATGGGTCTCGAGGAACCGCTATATCAGTCGGAGTGGCTGCATGAAATAAGCATAATGCCGGGCATAGAGGTCTGTGGGTTCCAGATATGGATTTCGTATATTGATGCACCCTGGTCCAAAAAGATTGAATGAGGGGACAAAGCCATATTAGATGGTCTAAGTCCGGCAGATCAGCCTGACATTTGGAGCAAGCCGTCAGCCAGTCCGGGGGAGGGTTTTTGTAGCGAATATTAAAGGCGTAATACGCCCTGTGGATGAGTTTAAATTGGGTTTCTCTCCAGGATTCGCTAGCAATGGCCTTCCTGAGGTGAAGCCATCCCCGGAGTAGCATCTGGTCCGTCTCCTCCTGTGAGATCTGTAGGAGGGCCGCCCATTTCGTCACCTGCAGTGGGAAAGACCTAGGATGCATAGAGGGTAGGTAGTTGCGCATGGAGCGGACAATGTGGGAGAGCGGCATTTTGTGTGTGGGCGAGGAAAGGAGCTCCTGAAGAGGAAGCGTAGGTGTAGGTCTGGGGAAAGGGAGGTTCGTTTTAATAAAGCGTGAGATCTGAGCATATTGTAGGAAATGGTTAGGGACGATGTGAAATTCAGTTTGCAAGTCTTGAAATTTTTTGCAATGACCCTGGGGGTCTAGTAGGTCTTGGATGTGGGATATACCTCTGGTGTGCCATTCAGTAAACACAGGGGATGCATTCCCTTGGGGGAAGGCCGGTGAAGATGTAATGGGCATAAGGGGGAAACATACCCCTGGGAGCTCAAATAGCTTCCGAACTTCTCTCCAGGTGACAATAGTATCTCGTAGAAGAACATTATTTTTTATGGTCGGAGGTAGGGATCTGAAAGGCATGTGCACAACACCTGATAGGGACCAAGAGTACACTAAACTTTTCTCCAGTTCTGAATTAGTGAAGAAAGAGGTGTCGTTAATCCAGTCTCTAACATGCCTGAAGAGTCTTGCTAGATTGTATAACCTTACTTCTGGGATGTTAGCTCCCAGTGACTTCGAGGGGAGTTGGAGTCTCCGCAGAGCGATGCGAGGGCGCTTCCCCCTCAAAATACCGTATTTTTCCGTCTATAAGACGCCCCCATGTATAAGACGCCCCCAACTTTTCTTACCCAAAATTCAGAAATCAATATTTTAAATGATATTATGCATCACACTTACCTCTGAGCCAATCACTTTATTCAGCCTCTGTTGCATCACTGGTTTCGTCATCACTTTTAGCTTCAAACATATCAGTGTCTTCAACTTCTGCTGCATCACTGCTGTCTGCTGAGTCACTGTCTATATATACAAGATCATCCTCAGTTCCGTCCATGGCTTTGCTGATTCCACATTTCTTGAAGGACTTCACAATCATTTCTTGTTTGACACCATACCATGAGTTTAGAGAGTTTACAGGTTGTTCTTCACTTTCTGACATTTTTATGGTCACAGAATGCTCCGACGTTACCGCTCTGTTCACTGCCTACACGATCTCCCCAGCAACAGCTCACGTCAGGTTCAAAAGATTTATGACTGGAGGAGAACTGTTATCTTGTCTCTGCACTCCGTGAGGATAGTTTTCAGTGGTATCAGCACTTTCAAAACCGCGGCCCCCATGTATAAGACGCAGCTCTATTTTTAGATAAAGATTTTTATGAAAAAGTAGCGTCTTATACACGGAAAAATACGGTAAATTTGGAGAAGGCCATATGTAGAGTGCAAATATCCTTATGTTTAAGCAAGACAGGGATGGTCTGCATAGGGTATAGTAAGCGTGCAAAACTGATCATCTTGATCAAATGACACCTGCCCAGTATCGAAAGGGGGAGATCGCGCCAAGAATGGAGCTCCTGAGCGATCTTGTGGATAAGTGGGGGGAAGTTTAGGTGATATAACTCAGTGGCTTTGGAGGAGATGTGTATACCCAGATACGTCACCGCACGGTGCTGGATGTTGATTGAAAAATGTGGAGGCCATCCGGATGTGTCTAAGGGGGACTGGGGGGGGGGCGTTAAGAGGAGTTCGCTTTTGTGGAAGTTAATATAGACTCCTCTTGTGTATATAATTTGGCGTAAAATCTACTAAAGATCTTGCATATAGCGGCTGGATCAGTGTGAACAACCCCCCGTTCATCGTGCAATTTTGGAATGTGTGCTGGAGGACATCGTCCCCGAGCCAAATTGGCCAGAAGTTTCCCCGCCTTGTTGCCAAATTTAAATAATTGCAGGTTTTTTTGGGATCTAAGGATGAGATCGTGTTGGTGCAGCCAATGGTCACAAGATTGCTTGGCTGCCAGCCAAGACGACTGGTTAACGGGTGGGGGACAATTTGTAAGCGAGGTAGGCTTGTCTGGCTGCCGTACTTGCTTCCGCATATCTAGTCCTGGTCACACATTTTTTGGAAGATGCATAAGCTAAGATTCGGCCTCTCAATACTGCTTTTGCAGTTTCCCAAAATAAGACACTATTGGATACATGTGCAGAGTTATCAGACGCGTAGTCACTCCACCACCCTGTGAGCTCCATTTTAAAAGTGTCATCTCTTGACAGGTAGTTAGGAAATCTCCAGGTGGTGGGATGACTAGGCGTACCAACATTTTTATAGTTACCAGGACCGGTGCATGGTCGGATATAACCAGGTCTTCTATTTGTACCGAGTCCATTCTGGGGAGCATAGACGTGGGGGGAAAAAATAAGTCAATCCGGGAAAGGGAGTTGTGAGCGTGAGAAAAATGGGTGAAGTCCCTGTCCATGGGATGTAGATGTCTCCAAATATCCGTGAGTCCCGAGGCCTCTATCCAGGTGGCCAAGTGCGCATCCTGTAGATTACGTTGTTTAGGAGGGGAGCCAGATTCCCAGGATCGGTCTTCCAATGAGGATGGGGTAGCATTGAAGTCCCCACCGATCAGTAGCATTGCATCTGGTGAGCGTGCCGACAATTTGGATCGGAGGGTGTCTAAGAAGGGACGGTTGTCTGAATTCGGGGCGTAGATGTTCCATTGCTATAATGAATGGGTGCCAATCTGAAGGGATAGAATAGACCATCTCCCAGCGGACTGGTCAAATTGGTGATGTAAAATCTTGTGAGGCAGGGATTGTGTATGAGGGTAATCACTCCAGCGGAACGTCCAGCTGCAGGGGATCCTAGGGCCGTACCCACCCAAGATTGGCACATACGGCTGATGTCTTCCGCCTTGAGGTGCGTTTCCTGAAGGAATGCGACATCCGCTTTCAATTTCTTAAGATGACGAAGAATTTGTCTCCTTTTGTTCGGTGATCTCAGTCCCTTAATGTTCCACGTTACTATCTTCAGGGTGGGTCCCATGGAGGTAGGGGTTGCAGAAGCAAGAGGTAAGATATATAGCAAGTGGAGATAGAATAGTCTTCTCCGGTTGTCCCAGTGCTTCCGAAGAGACTGTGTGGGCCGCGGTCAGAGTTGAGGGCCCCCGCGGTACGGTCAGCTATGGTAGGCACGACTTAAATGTAGTCATAAAATAGGTCAACTGTACCCTGAGCTGATGTAGGCAGGGCAAGGATCGATTGTGTACGTTTTTGGTCAAAAAGAAAATAAAAATTAACAAAAAGAAACCATAAAAAAACAAACAAACAGCGGTCCACTTGTGAGGACATCCTTTTTCCCGAATGCGGGCAACTGTAGTCAAACTTTATATGGAAACCAATTGGTGTCCACAGTGCAAAGTCTGTGTGGCAGGGAATACACAACCTAAGTGTTTCCCCCGTCCCGCCACTACATAGAACAGGTCAAAAGCCTCGCCATTGCCAATGGAGGGTAGGTAAATCAAGGCCCACGGGCATATGTGAGTCCGCAACTGTTCGTCAAAGTCAGGCTTTCTTTTTCCTGGGTGGGCTTTTAATTGGGGAGGCAAAAGGTTGATTCTCCCTGGACTCAAGGAATTTCATCGCTTGGGAAGCCGAGGTGAAACGCCATTCCTTCCCATCTTACGTGGAAAAGCGGAGGGTCGCCGGGTATTGAAGGGCAAATCTGTTGCGTCTGTGCACCAAGATCTGGCAAACCTTGTGAAAGGATTTCCTTAGCTTAGTTGTTTCAGCCCAGTAGTCAGCGAATAAGAGCAGTTTAAGACCATTAACAACAAGGTTGCGCTGCGCGCGGTATAGAGTGAAGATAGTTTGCTTGTCGTGATAGTCCAAGTAGCGAACTAACACTGGCCGCGGTTTGTTGTCATCCTTAGGGGGACCTAATCTATGAGCCCTTTCCACTCTGCATGGCTCAGACTGGCCCAGTGCCTTAGGAATGAGTATAGAGCAAAAAGATCGGAGCTCCTCTGGCTTAATTGATTCTGGGACCCCAATGACCCTTAAGTTATTGCGTCTAGAGCAATTCTCCAGGTCATCAACTTTTTCCATCATTGCGTGCAGTTGTTTGGTGACTGTGGTATAGGATCGGTGTGCTTCTGCAGCGTCATCTTCTAGATCGCCCACCCTCTGTTCCACAGCCTGCAATCTCTGCGTCTGTGCCTCAAGTGTGGCAGTAATCTTGCCCATATGAGTGTGCAGGGTGTCAGCTATTATAGCAGAGATATCAGCCTTCAGGTGTTGCGATACTGCAGAGGCCAAGGCTGAGTAGTCAATGGGGGAGACAGGGAGAGCGGATGGCAGCGTCTCACTCACCATGTCTCCACGAGGAGATTCTTGTTGCATCGCCTCGGACGCCATATTGGGGTTGGCAGGCTCATCGGCCTCGGTTTCCAGGAGGGCTCTCCTTGCCCTCTGCGGGCGTTCTACATATCTGTCCATTGCGGGCAGGTGTTCCGGGGCTCGAGCGGCCGGAATTGCGGTTGCGATGCGGCGAGGGTGTCAGTTGTTGGAGCTGTGACGGGACAAGGGATGGAGGAGCGCCGTTACAGCATCAGGCGCCGGAACCGGAAGTGCAGATAGTGTTTTGACCAGAATTTGAGCCGGGGACCCCCAGTGCTGCAATGCAGAAGTGCTAACCACTAAGCCACTGTGCCCCCAGACTATTTTTTTAAGATAGGAACCATTCAAGAGCAGAGAAAATTATTTGTTAGTGAAACATGTTTTTGTTTGAGATTAAGGTAGCTGGTGTTCAAAGTCTATAAAACCCAGCTGTGCAGATCTGAAAGCGAATGGGTGAACAGTTGTGGGTTACATTTCACTCTAGGATCTTATCTGCCACAGATTATTTTATCTGTCTTTTTGACAATGCAATAAATAAGAGTATTTTCTACAACTAAACTATCTAAAGAGTAACTGCATGAACAAAAATGTAAATAAACATGTCTATAATTTATTCTGCAAGCCTAACATTCTTTTCATTTTTGATTCCAGCAGGAGAGGCATCATGAAGTGACAAGAAACAAAGGTAGGCCTCTTTATTTTAGGTTGTTTACTTTGCTTGATGAGCAAATGCAAGTGAGGGGTGTCAAAAACATTCATTGAGAGATAGGAAAGGGAATTGGTTACTTCTCTGTCGGTGCGGTTTAAACATTCTAGCACTGTGTTTCACAGCTTCAAATGTTGGTTAACTAACGGAGTTCTAGGCAGCATGCCCAGAAAACATTCAGTTCAATACAATAACACCGTAGGAAAACAACAGTTGTATTACAATTGTATTACAAGTGACATAAGTATAGAAATTAAGAAAGTAAGAGACAAATGTTATAAATAAATTCCCACATTAGGATATGGTTACATTTCATAGATAACATGGATACCTATGTAAAATGTTAGGCTTAAAAAAAAGTTCCTAAAATAATTACTTTGAACTGAATGCTTTTTGAAATAAACAAATGACCAAAACAGAATTTACATTTAGAATAAAATGAAATTATAATACAGTTACTTTAAGGGCTAAATATCCATGATCGATTTTAATCTCATGCAGTAAGCATTTTTCTTGGCAATCACTGCATCTTTGAAATCAAAGCACCATGTACAGTGCCTTCCACCACCAATCAATGTCTGACTGTTAACAGCAGTTATAGTATGATTGCACCTTTTCATGAATGCACTCATCATCTCTGTGTGTTCCTGTTGCCATCTGAACAATCTATACAGGAGCAGATCCCATAGATTTGGAAGTAAGCAAACACATTTGACCAATATTAAACCTTTTGACCTTACAACATGGTAATCCTTTTTGCTAATGTGCTTGGGCATAGGTCAATTTCATTAAAGTTTGTCTCCATGTAAAAAGCATTTTGGACTATAAATTCCTGCTTGTTCCCTTTACTATTATCCTCAGTACTGAGCTCCTTTTACTTGGTGAAGCTGACCATTTTTTCAATTGCTTCCTGGACGGAGTTGACAACACTGTAGGACTGCTGCAGACATTGCAACAGCATTGTCCGCTGCTCCACAGCCATGTAAGAGAATGCAGTCTTAGATCAGTGGTGGGTGCCTGCTCCCAAGACAAATATGCACTCACCAAAGTGCCTGTCCACCAGCCATACCTAATGAAGATATAATGTGAGCCTAAGTGGTCACATGACCACAATAGCAAGAGAAGATATTTAATAATGCTTGAAATTAAACTAAACTCAGGAGTTAGGTCTTAAAAATGCATTTAAGTACCCTAACTATTAACTATTAGACCTTATTTGCATATCACTCAGCTGTAGATCCCCAAATCATCTATGAATTTGTGCTGACACTGTCCTTCCTTCTGGAGGGTGGCTACTTTTGTTCCCCATGGTCCCTGTGTGTGTTGTAAAGTAGCCACCACTCCAAGCTTGCCCTGTGATGAACTACTATCTCATGTTTAGTTTACTAACTTGTATTGAAGCTTTAGTTCATTGCATAAGTGAGCTTGGAGCAATGTCTACTTTGCAACACACACAGGGACCATGGGGAACAAAATTAGCCACCCTCCAGAAGGAAGGACAGCATCATCACAAGTTCAGAGATGATTTGGGGATCTACAGCTGAGTGATATGCAAATAAGATAAATTTTTTTAATAGTTAAGGTTCCTGAATGCATTTTTAAGATTGTCTTTAAAATGTCACTTTAAAGTGAAATATTAACAAAGCAAATTCCTTTAATTAACATGCTTGGGGATGCCCTAATCCTGTGAAGGGAAACACTGTTTGTCTGCAATTAAATTTTAGTGCTTGTTCCGTGGCTTTTAAAAAAAAAATTTAAAAAAGAGCATGGAGTTCCTTCAAAATAAAAGAAAGGGCATATGGAGCTGCGCAATCCATATCCTCATTAGGGTCTGGTATACATTTTCAGGGGTGGTCCCCATGCTGCTTCTTCTTTTTTAAAGAGTCTGTGGAGGGGACTATCAGAATCTTGAAGCCCCCTTTAAGATAAGGGACCCCAGAATATCTGCCCCCTCCCCTACATGAATGAGTAAGGGGTACAGATCATTATTACTCATTAACAAAATAAATAAAATGTAAATAAACACACCCACATTTTTAAAAGGGCACATGAAGTTAGAAAACAGCGCTATGTAGTCCTTTAATGGTGACATTTACAAAAACAAATAAAATAAACAGAATTGTGGGGTTCCTCTTAAAATTCCTACCAGGCCCTTATACATGCATACAGCTCACATGCACACATGTACCACCAGCCCATATGCCTTTTAACATAAGTGACACCTTGCACAGGGTGCAGTCAAGTCTCCCCCCTTTAAAAGCACCTTGTCCCATTGTTGATAGACATGAGCCTCTTTCCCACATTCTGTCCCTGGTCCCTGCTGCTACTCCTGTTGCAAATGTCAGGATCTCAGGCACTACTAAAATATAAACAACAGTGCCGGTGATCCTGGATGATGTAATTGATCAAATATGGTCATGACCATAATTGGTCAATGATATCGCCCATAATCCCCCAATGCTTTGGTTACATTATAGCAGCTATGGATTCAGGTGGACAAAACTGTTCAAATATGTCCCGTTTGGCCATTTGCCAAACTGCGAACAGGCTGGCTTCTGGTTGAACTTGCATTTGGCCCATACCCGAAGCTCATCCCTGTCTATCAGTTTTCTGTATATGAAAATACAAAATATTCAAATGATATATATTATATTTATCTGAAAAAACAAAACTTACTGTTGTTTAAAATAGTCAAAACTCTTCTAAAATCCATTTAGAATATATTTGTCACACTGAAATTATATAGGATATATACTGTTCTATAGTAAGTCTACTAAAAAGAACTTTGTTAGAAAATAGAGACTGCTTGATATGTGCCTACACAACCTTCTCTGAGAAAAGAAATGTTCAGAGTCACTGAACACTGGTTACCGTTAGCATCATGGAGACTTTAGTACAATACTTCTAATTATTGTTTGGTAAGAAAGAATACCATGATTCAAAAGACACATCAACCAAGTATTGCTGACAGTCTATAAAAAATGATTTTGAAAAAAAAAAATCATGTTCTTGTGCATAGAACAAATGCATTCCTATCTAACAAAGAGGTCTTTCAGCTCTTAACAAAAGCTTTAGTGAACAAATCAAACGTTCTGCCAGAGCATTAGCTAGGAACTAAATAGTGAATCTATTTTTTTTCTATTACCTCACTGTGTTTATCCCTTGAAGGTCTAATTTTCAAGTTCCACAATTGAAATGATCTCTTATATATTGTTAATGAGAATATAACTTTGCACCAATATAAGTGCATTTTTAGGTTCACATAAAACAAAATACATTAAATATGTTTTGTACATTTTATGCAATTTTGAAGAGCTTCTTAGTCATTAAAGTAGATTTTTTTTTTTTAAAAGGCAACTGTTTACAATACACTGTGCTTTAGCAAACTAAATGCCATCCGGGTTAAGGTTTAAATGTACTTTAAACAGATCACTGCACAATATTGAAAAGATCGTGGCTACTTGCAGGGTAGCTTGAGGATAAATCTGCTACATAAATTGCTGCTAACAATCCAAGGTGCATAAGCATAGGTAGGACCAGAAATTCCTTAAGGGAACAAAATAGATTGATTGCCACAAAATCTAGAAAAACAAGAACATAAGCGCACGACTGATACTTGGTCACTGGATAAATCACGGGTTGTAAATTATGGTGTGCAGGCTCTCACTGACAGGGAGAGGACCCTGCAAATTCGACGTATAAACAGAAAAAGACAAGAGAGAGAGCGCTACTACCTAGAGAAAACTTGTATTGAATGGCATCTATTCATAAGAGAAAGAACAAATGTGTGTAACTTACGGTTGGAAGTCTGCAAATGTGTCAAGGATGGTGAAACAGTGACCGGTATCTAGAGAGAGTCCAAAGCAAAATGCTGCAGCGATGGATGGATGAGGGGGCACTGTGAAAAATCCTAGCTGGCCAGGCCGGGCCACGGCCTCTTTATCAAGCCTCAGGGCAAAGATGTGTGGCGGGAGGCACGGAGCACTTTAAATCTGACACATGGAAGGGGAGTAACGAGCTATTGGCCTATCATGGGACAGTGTTCAAGGAGAGGGAGGGACAGATGAATGACGGGACACGCCCCCCGGGGGCGGGCACAACAGAGGCTGTGCTGTTAGCGATCTAACTTTCTCTCTGGATGGATCAGAGGTCTATCTTGCAATAAAGATTATGTCCCTCATGATGTATGCAAAAAATGAGTGGGGGTGGGGGGTAGGGGAACACGTTATCAGATTTGGAATCCTTTATTTTGGAAAAAATGATTAAAGACCATTAAAAACGATTTTGATACATCAGTGATACATCAGTTTAAAAAGATTTTAATATATCGGTTTGAAACAGCGGGGGGAGAAAGAAGAGGGCTTGATCAATTTATTTACACGGCTTATCCTTTAGTACTAGAGATTGGGTTTTAATGAACATTTCATTCCTAATTTTGGTATTGGTATAATATTGCTTACAAATGGGGTAGGAATGTGTTTATTTTTGGCATATGGAGGTTCCGAACTGGTATATACCACTAGCATGCTATAAAGAGGGTGAGAATCTTATAAAAAATGGTTAATGTTAAAATCAATATTATAATTAATATTAAAATTAATATTAAAATTTTATTGAAATCAAATGCCTATTTGCGCATGGGCGAACGCACCTGTGTGTGTGTATCCGGTATATGAATGCACTCTTATGAAAAGCACTGGGAATGCAGCAGACAGTTGGAATAATTCAGTGCCGTGGTGTATGACACATGAAAAGGGTGACGCTACACAATTTATAATATAGTGTGAATCTCTATTTCCTCGTTAAGGCCAACTGGTGAAAGAGAGTTTAATTTGTAAATCCAGAACGTCTCCCTTTTACATAATGAGTGAAACCGTTCCGATGGTGATAAGTGGATAGAGGTATGCTCAATGGCAAAAACATGGAGATCCTGGATGTTTTTGTGGTGTTTCAAGGTAAAATGTCTGGGGACACTGTGATCCAGATCCCCTTTCTGAATTAGACGTCTGTGATCACCAATTCTAGCTCGTAGTGGGCGTATAGTGCGGCCCACATATATAAGTCCGCAGGGGCAAGTCAGTCCGTAAACCACGTGGTCGTGGGAGCATGTAATGAATTGTTTGATATAGTATGGTTTCTTGAGGTGGTCGGAGAATTTGGTTTGACCGTGTTGGATAAATTGGCAAGTTAGGCACCTCGGTTTTTTACATTGAAAGATTCCTACCCTGTTGTCAAATAAAAAATTATTTGGTGTGATGTCCGATCCTTGGATTAGACGACTGGGTCCTATCCTATTTTTCACGTTCCTTGACTTTCTAAAATTGATGGTAGGTTTGGGGGGTAGGATTGGGCCTAATCTGGGATGCTTTTTTAATATATGCCAGTTTTTATTAATGACATTTTGAATGGCTTTGAAACTGTTATTATACGTTGTGATGAACCTAAGGCTGTTGTTATCAGCGGTATCTTTTTTATGGAATGGTCCTAACTCCTGGCCTGTGGTTTGGTAGGTTGAAAATGCCTCCATAATAAGGTCTTCGGGGTACTGCTTGTCTCTAAATTTGTCTACAAGAAGTTGGCTGGAAGCGGTGTAATCGATCTTGCGGGTGCAGTTTCTCTTGAGTCTGCAAAATTGACTTTTTGGGATGTTTCTCTTCCAACGGGGATGGTGGCAGCTGTTGTAATGTAAATAAGAATTGCCACCCGTGGGTTTAACGTGGTTGCTAGTAATAATGGTGTGATCCGTGGAGGAAAGCTCAAGATCAAGGAACACAAGTTTGGCCTTGTTAATCTCGTGTGTGAATTTCAACCCAAAGTTATTGTTGTTGCAGTGTTCCAAAAACTGAGAGACGCTATCTGGTGGACCGTCCCAAATAATGAGGACGTTGTCAATATAGCGTCCATAAAACACCAGTTTATCTGCGTGGGGGTTGTTCTTCAGGATATGCAGGGCCTCCCAGTGTCCCATTGTCAAATTCGCATAACTCGGTGCATGGTTGGCACCCATGGCCGTCCCTTGTATCTGTAAATAAAATGTATCTAAAAAGGAAAAATAATTGTGAGTAAGTGTAAATTCAGTTGATTCTAAAATGAACTGGGCCTGGTGGTGGTTGACTGAGGACTGGGATAGAAAAAATTGTAGAGCTTGTAGGCCCACTCTGTGGGGAATAGAGGTGTATAAAGAACTAACGTCCAAAGACACCCAACAGTAAGCGGGATCCCATTTGTAAGCAGATAAGGTGTTGATGAGGTGTCCGGAGTCCTTGATATAAGATGGAAGTGTTTCAACTATCGGTTGTAAAAATTGATCGATATATATGGAAAGCCCGCTGGTGAGACTGCTGGTGCTGGCAATAATTGGACGTCCTGGGGGTTGTTGATTGTCCTTGTGCACCTTGGGTAGATGGTAGAAATATGGGGTGCTTGGGAAATTGGGATGCAAAAAGGCTTTTTCTTTTTGGTTGATGATCCCTTTTGCAAAGGCTGGAGAGGTTAGAACCTCGAGTTCTCTGGAGAAGGAAGGTAAGGGATCCGCTGGGAGTGAGATGTAAGTGGTGGTGTCAGACAGTAGTCTGAGTGCTTCTTTCGTATATGTGGGACGATCTTGAATCACAATTCCTCCCCCCTTATCTGCTTGTTTGATAACGATGTTGCGATTGGACTCAAGCTCCTTAAGAGCTTTATTTTCCTGGGGGGTGAGGTTGGGATGGTGTTTTGCATTACTGCACACTTGTAAGAGATCGGCATACACCACATGATAACATGTATCAATGAAGGAACCTTTGGAGTGTGCTTGAAAAAAGGTTGATTTTGGTCTCAGGTTGGTGTGGATGATGGCAGGATTGACCAAAGCTTCCAAATCAGGCTCAAATGTGGAGTTGAGATCCATAAGCTAGTACAAGGTGTTGAGGATATCATCGTCCTGTTTATCAAATATGTCCGTTACAACCTCCATTTCTAAAGATATATTCGGGACAGCTAAATCTGGAATGGTTGTGGGTGTACTGTAGGAATAATGTCTCCGGAGTGTAAGTAACCTTATAAATTTGTTCAGATCTTTAAATAAAATAAAAGGGTCGGGTTTGGCATCCGGGGCGAAATTTAGGCCTTTCTTTAGCAGAGAAGTTTCGTGCAAAGTCAGTTGATGTTCCGAGAGGTTGAAAATTTTTATTGTGGAATTGTTCCCTTCTTGCCATTTTTGCTGTGTTTACCTCGTCTAACTCCTCTTCTAGTTTTTTTCTTTTTATTTTTGGGGGGTGTGTGGGGCCCTGAGCTAAAAAAGGCGTTTGGGGGATAACTTGGGCCACAGGGTTCTCAGACTGGGTCCTATTTGTTTCCTCATTTGAAGTCTCAGAGTTTCTTGAATTGGGTGGGTGGGGAGTATTGGTGGTTTTTTGCATACATCGTTTTTTGCATACATCATGAGGGACATAATCTTTATTGCAAGATAGACCTCTGATAACCTGGGCCACGGGGTTCTCAGACTGGGTCCTATTTGTTTCCTCATTTGAAGTCTCAGAGTTTCTTGAATTGGGTGGGTGGGGAGTATTGGTGTTTTTTTGCATACATCATGAGGGACATAATCTTTATTGCAAGATAGACCTCTGATCCATCCAGAGAGAAAGTTAGATCGCTAACAGCACAGCCTCTGCTGTGCCCGCCCCCGGGGGGCGTGTCCCGTCATTCATCTGTCCCTCCCTCTCCTTGAACACTGTCCCATGATAGGCCAATAGCTCGTTACTCCCCTCCCATGTGTCAGATTTAAAGTGCTCCGTGCCTCCCGCCACACATCTTTGCCCTGAGGCTTGATAAAGAGGCTGTGCCTCGAAACGCGTAGCCATCACGATACAGCGAGCCTGTCTGTGCACAGCATCCACCCACTCAGACGTCTTGTCGATACTCTGCCTATCTATCTGACTCCACTACACACGCACCGAACACAGCCGTTCGCGGTCTGGTTCCCACAACCGCCGCGGTCCTCCCTCCCATAGCCGCCGTGGCCCGGCCTGGCCAGCTAGGATTTTTCACAGTGCCCCCTCATCCATCCATCGCTGCAGCATTTTGCTTTGGACTCTCTCTAGATACCGGTCACTGTTTCACCACCCTTGACACATTTGCAGACTTCCAACCGTAAGTTACACACATTTGTTCTTTCTCTTATGAATAGATGCCATTCAATACAAGTTTTCTCTAGGTAGTAGCGCTCTCTCTCTCTTGTCTTTTTCTGTTTATATGCCACAAAATCTACCCAAGATAGCTTGTTATGTAGCACACATGTATGTTGGTATAATCACATTTTTTGTTCTATTTTCCTTCCTCTTTTTATGCATTTATTTATTTAGTGTGTGTGTGTGTGTGTGTGTGTGTGTGTTGAGGAAGGGGGAGGAGAACTGTGTGAACTTTTTGTATCCCCACTCTTCTGGAAATGGAGACTGGTGATCCGGTGTTGCAATTCATGCTTGGGGTCGACAAGTCTTGTTATCATCCCTTGATATGTTGTCATCACGTGGTTGCAGACTTTTAAAGCTTGAGAGGGCCCCACTGCTGGACAGCGGGATGTGATATGGGCACCCAAAGAATGACACTCTGCAGTCCGGAAAATAGAAGACTTGGGACCAATAGTGTCACATGATCATGGATTTAGATGAGGAAAAGAGACTTCCCAGAGAGAGTGTTCCCGGTGGATCAACTTTAATACATTTGCGAAAATTGTGTGAGGGTTTAATTAAGAAAAAACAAAAAAACAAACCAAAAAAAACCCAGCATTAGTATGTTTGTTAGCGGCCATTAATTATGATCCATGGGTAAGGGGTAATAACACACATCCTGTCTGATGCTGAAGGACATATGGTTGCTAATAACATGGGATACCAGCCTAATACTTGGTGTGTCATGGACTATATTCTGGGTGGATGTTTAATAATTCACAGATCTACATGTAAAAGCACTGTGCTATAAAATGTTGCACATACTTTTGAATTTTAGCTATGGTAAATTAGTATTTGTACTTTAATAGCCATTTTAATTGTGCAAGCATTTACTAATCAGCTATAATACTGTGCTTTTTGTACCATGAAAAGAAAAAGTATTGATTTGCAGATCATTAATTACTATATATGTCACATAGGATATTGATCCTTTTAATTTTACGCTTACCTTAACATCTAAATGTAAAATGATTTTTGCTTACAGATCAATTTCAGACATGTAATTCTTGACTGCTCAGAGTATTGTGTCAGCTGTTTCTGATTAAATTAGCAATCCCCTGTTTATGGCTGGATCTTTTCTATTTAAATGTAAAATAATTTAAAGGCCATGTGGCTTATATAGTATTTAAAATGTAGTGCTCTGCTGAATTTCAATATAAAAAAAGTACATAGGAACAAATAATAAAATTCTCCCTTTGGATTTTGTAAAAACAAAGTACTGATTGAAACTTTCAGAAAAAAATAATAATAATATAGCATATAAAATGAATGCACATGCCATGTTGTAATTTAATGTTGTTAAAAAATTACCTTTCCATTTTAATCTAAAGGGACTGTAATTTTCTAAGGCTGTGAAAAAAATTAAATGCAATATGGCAACCTGGAGGGATTTTGTACACTGTTGGTTTCTATAATGCCCCCAGAAATGTAACTGGAGGTATTTTGTACACTGTTGGTGTACATAATGCCCCCAGAAATATAATTTCCTGCTTGAATGATTGGCTCACAGAAATTTCCCTGAAGTCTGCTTTAAGATACATGTAAAATTTAGGCAAACCCTGCATTAGAAATATAATTTTTGGGAGATACTTCCCAAGGGTTAACTACTTCTAAAGGGGTGCAGACTGCAACTTTCCTCATTACAACACTGAAAGTGCAACAGACAAAACTGACCCTACCCAGTCTGAAAGAACATGGTGAAACAAACAGTTTTTTTTCTTTTTCAGAACAGAAACAAGTAGGGATCTGCAATGAAGTTTGTTAAAATCCTTCCAGTGTACATTGATAACACACAGGGGATTTTTTTTTTTTCTCTTAGCAAGTTACACTTTTAAAAAGGCGAATTCAAGTAAGATATTGCAACAGAGAGTCAGGTGCCCCTATTCCATGTGAAGTGCAGTGTACTCTGGTCAAAAAAATATATAATTTGCAAAAAAAGAGTTGTTGGAGCTCAAAATAGTTGACAGTGTTTCAAAGGGATTTCTATAGACCTAGGATTCCATCAATACCAGGTTCGATGACAAAGGACCCTATAGTGACAGTTAAGGATCTACATTAAGATGCAATTGATAACATTAATGTTAATGAGTCCACCATAGAGAAACTGTTAAGGAATGGAGGGAAGCACACCATTTCTGTTAAATTATTACAGGTATACAGGATCTATAAAGCGCCAACAATTTGTGCAGCACCATGTTACAAAATAAAGGGAGACAGTACAGTTATAATGCAATTCAAGACACAAGGGTTTGAAGGGCCCTGCTTGTGAGAGCAAAAAAAGGCACAGTATTTTAAACCAACCCCAAAACTGTCAGGTATAGTGGAGGGGGTGTAATGTTTTAGGGCTGCTATATTTCCTTAGTGACAGCACCAATTGCAAACATTGAGTGAAAAATTAATTCTAAAGTGTAGCAGAAATTCCTATGGCAGAATATTGGTCTGTAATGCAAAACACAAAGAAATTGAGCCCTGCAGGACAACAAACAAAACTGGTGGTTCAGTGAGAAACCATGTCATTTTAGCAAGAAATTTCATAACTATACAATCAAAATACATGTTAAGCATTGTCGAGGTCCATTTTTCAGCTAAAGATTTTGATTTGTTTAGGTTATTGTAAAACAAATAATTCCACATACAAGAGATGACACTTTTCCCCATCAATTACATTGTCCAGTAAGTACATGTCATATAGATTTTTAATAAAGGGACATTCACATA
>NW_017306978.1:334823-343103 GCF_000935625.1 Nanorana parkeri | reverse complement strand
ATATATAAAAAAGCATATAATAAAATTAAGAAAATTCATGTATAACTGTAGGGTTAGAAGTAAATAAAATTAAAAATCAGTTGCAGATGTCAAAAACGTCAAATCACACAAAAGTATGGAAAAGGTTTAAAATGAGAGGTACTGGATAACGCTTGGACACTGAAATACAAGGAGTAATGTTGACTGTTTTGTGATACTGTAAAGTGAAGAAACGGAGGCTACAAGTTCCAAAATGAACATAACTCCTATTATTTCGCTAAAACATAGGGCATAGTAATATATTAATCCAATGACAAATATACACCTCAGATTTAAAAAGTGTTAGCAAGAGGGACAGTGGAACTTAAAAAGATACAACATGATATAGTATGGCCCCTAAAATGCTGGTTTGTTTCTTGAATTCAAACTCTTTGAACTACATCCTATGGTGTGGTACTTATATTCACCCCTAGACCTCAAGATTCCTTCCAAATGCTTAAGTAGACTGCCCTGAGATTAATAAAAGCCAAGATGGAATTGGGGTATTCCTTTACTGAAAGGCTTTAGTCTGCAAACTCTATTTAGAAGCAATCCCAGAACCAGCACCTTTTCATCCAGTCTTACCCAATGAGATTTCAGTGCTGTAGTAATAGCGTTGTCACCCACAACAGGGAATTATAAGCTGTCTGCTTTTCTGGCAGGATCATTATGTATTTTCAATAATTGCAGTGATTTTAAAAGACAGAGCATAGAGAAAAGTGCATGTATTAGAGATCTGTGCTGGATATGTTTTTCTTTTTGTTCACACATAAACTGTAAGTGTTGAAAGCCTTTTTTCTCATGAATCATTTTTTTGTTATCTCAAATAATTCCTTTTCTTCAATAGATGACTCATTGAACCTCAAAGATGTCCCCAGCCTGAAACTAGTGATATTTTAAGTATATAGTATGAAGATCTTTAAAGATACAATTCCAAAAATCCTTACTTTACTATTTGGATTTATATTCATATTTGACTATGAGTATGAAAAGGGTGTGAATAGAACCATGTATTGTTGCCCATAGCAACCATCCAGCTTCCAACTGTTTCTTGTGCAGTCCAGCTTTTCCTATTAGGACACTCTTTATAGATAAGCCACAGTACATTTAAATGTATATTTTAAAAGCAAACTGGCAATTTTCAAAAGCTAATCTGGAGGTTAGCATTACTTGACATTTTTCTTTTTTTGCCTTTCCATACATCTCATCAGTTTAAAGGAGAAGACCTTTTAAAGGCTTTAAAATAGACCCATCAGTGAAATTCACACTTCACATATATTAGTAGTGGACATGTCCGCATTACCAAATTGTAAGTAGGTTTTAGTTGGCGTGTATTAGAGCAATAAAGAACGAGGAGAGCAAGATTTCACACCCCAAATAGATCATGGAAGTCGTTGCGCATGGGAGTCGTGGGTGCGTATTGGCAGGCCTGCTTGCCGGGCCTCTTAGACCCTTTTGGTCCCGGAGGCTCGGGAGATGCGCGCTTGCATCATCACGTGTGCTCGTCTCGGGGCTCTCCCACCTACGCACCGTGCTGCGCGACGTGGCTCCGCCCCTTTGGGGGTGGGCCTACATCATGCAGCACTCATGGATGGCATATAAATGGCTACAAATGTGGTCATTTTTTATGCAGCACTCGTGAGGAACACACTAGAAGCTGACTATTCTAGGTAATACATTTTGATCCGCAGTTGAAGTCTCAATTGTTTATGGTATTGGAAACAGGCACTCATTTATTTTTGGCAACTGGGCACTGTTTGTACTTGCATTTTTTGAGTGGTATCTTGATTTTCACCCATGTAATTTTGTGGGTGTGCATGTTGCTTAGTGTGCATGGTCAAAAGCAATGCTCATTGAGCAATATGCATAGTTATTATACTGTTATGTACACACGTTTATGAGTATTTTGATAATTGAAGTATTAATTCACAACCCTTTGAATAATTTCACTCGTTTATTATTTAGACATACATACATGAATTTGCATATATTAATTAATATGCTTCACTAGCATTTACTATCACCACCCATCATCATGAATATTATATAAATAAAATTAATATGCCATTTATATCACTACACACAATTTATTCACTTATTATTCTCATTGAATCATTATTTTATGAATCCCTATTTGTGCCTGTTCAATACAAATCTCTTTTTCTGTTGCCCTCGATTGTTGTTGCTGCCTTGCTCTCCTGACACGATTCCCATGCGTGACTAATTTTATTCGAATAGAGGGAAAACACACCTGAAAACACTTGGCCCCCTCCACCTCATGTAGTGGTGTCGACTGACGGTCCTTTTGGACTCCTCCATGTAAGCTTGCTAATATCCATGATACCACAATGTGTGTCTGTATATGCTTGTTCCATATATGAATGCAGTCTCCAATTTGCCTCACATGGGTTCTCTCTTATTTAGGATATATAAATTCCCCTGAAGAGCCCATTTGGGCGAAACATGTTGGGTTTTATCTGAATGAGTTCTCTTTTATGCCTTATTTTAATAATAATTGTTGACTTGATGTGACATCTACTGCATGCGAAATAGACCAATTATGTTTCAACTTTGTTCATTTCCAATTATGTAATAAATGAATTCATATTTTTTATACAATTGGAGAGTTTATAGTATTTCTTAAAAGCCCCTCCCCTTTCGGTAATTGCATACCTTAAGGTGGAATCTACTGCTCGCATTTCTTTCTAGTCGCATTACCAAATTGCCTAATTACTTTTAGTAAAAATTTACTTTTTTCTTAGTGTGAATGAAAACTTTATTTTTATTTTGTGAGCTATGTGCTCACAAAACCAAAAAGATGAATCTCAGATTAACAGGATGAGTGTTAAACTCATTAAAGACTTTAGAATGTATACTGTTATCAGACAAACCCTGTATGGTAGACTTGAGGGGTGAGGGATGTAGGAAGAGAAGAACAAGTACCGTATGTCAATACAAAGAATAAACCAGAGCCTGCATATTAACTGAGGAAACATGGCCATCTCCATGCACACACTGTATATACTTACAAACTATACAAAAAAAAACAACAATATCTAAACCATTTGAATATACACAGGTAGTATTATTTACATAAGGTGATCCCTAATCGTCTTCCTTTTTTTGTAGCTGCCTACAGGGTGCCCGCAGTCATCAGATAACATTGTCCAATTTAACCATTTATATTTTTAACAGGGAATATTCATTAGTCTATGGGCCTTCTGTCAAAGTAACAGACATTCCCTGCCTGAGCAACTTTGAGTGTATGGGCTGGCATGGATACATCCCAGATGAGAGAGGCTAGCATCAGTGGTGTCTCTAGAGTGCTTTTCTCCCTAACTGAGCAAGGCCAATGCTAACATGTAGGCTGGTGGAACAATTTTTCAGTGGCAGGATCATGCATACATGGCAAGTTGCGTTAAATATTTTAAGGCACCTTATAATTTTTACAAATTGGTGACAAAATATAACATTTAATAAAATGAGGTTTAATTACATTGATCTCACACATCGAATCAGTTAAAGGAAATGGTTACTTAACTTTTTAAACAGTAGGATTTTGAGATTTTTTACATCCTCACCATTTCAACTTTTATAAAAGGCAATTCTTTTGGTGAGCTTCTTGTGAAAGTGGGCTTGAGGCAAATTACCTTTCTTTATTTTAATTAGGAGGCCATTTAAAAGGCCTAGTACACACATCAAAAAAGAAAGCTCTGTATATAATAGAAATATCCTCTGAGCCCCCCAGACATCCATGTCATTATTTAATAAAAATGAATATGTTCCTATTTTACTAATCTGCTAAATATCTCATTCTTATTTTTCAGCTGACATATATTTGCAATTAGCATCAGGTTTAGGAATGTTTGAACTTTAAAGACAATTCTGAATTGTTTTAAAGTGTATTCGTAAGCAAATTTGTTTTGCGTTTTGGATAGAGTGGGGGAAGGGTCAGACCCTTTGTCAAGTCTTTATTGTTGTGCCCCCACTGGGGAGATTCACCCCTGTATTTATACTGGCAACCATTGTCACTGAGAAACACAATGATGAGAAATCCAAAATTTTAGAGTTGTTCTTATAAGACTAGGAATGGAACATTTTCCAATGGGGATCTGTTTCAGGGACAGCTGTCAAAATAGGGGAATCTCCCTAACATTGGCAGATTTCCTCTAGCTTCCTGTGGTGCCTCTGTCACAGGAAGTGATGGAAAATATCTCCAATAGTGCACAGACAGCAAAAAATAAACTGACAGAGGTTTTAACCCTTCCCTACTATATCCAAAACATTAAAAAAAGTTTTGGCTATGCATACATTTTAGGGCCACTTCACACCTGCATGTTCCATGTTAACATGAGGTATTTTATGCATTAACATACATGGTGTTAAGGTAGTCCATTCATTTTGAATGAGCTAGTAACAGATGACAAATAAAAAAGCCAAACATGTAGCATTTTTTTAACAAAGTGCACCGCAACAAAATGTTGTTCTGGTCACAGTGGTAACTAGGCTAAACAAAGAGGAAGAATCTTCCTAGTGAGCAAACAGACAGCTATAAAAATCAAAAATGGGTTCTAACCTTTATGATTCTCTATCCTTAACTAAAAAACTACATATCTAAAAAAGTCCCTATTGGATCCCACAGTGGTACTGGGATGAACCTGACTATAACTGGGTATGCAATGGGTGACTTTTGGATTGTTCTTGATGAACCACCGAAAATGTATTCAGTGGGTGGTCTTTTTGACTGCTCCCACCTGACATCCTTCAATATTAAAACCAAGGGAGTTGGGTAGAAAATTGTTGGCCGACTTTACATTTACCTAGAGCTATGTAGTAAGAATGCCTACCTGGCTGCATATACAGTAGTTTAAATAGTTTTTGTAGATTATCTCCTGCACATTATAAATCAAATTGTTTGTGACCTTAGTGGGAAGGTGCTGTCCTCATGCTATTATAGATGCATTTTGGTACATGCTACTCATGTATTTACTTGTATATTTATGGTAGTGAATTTGGCAACAGCTTTAGAAGACTGGTAGAACTATAAGCTCACCACCCACCATCCCTTTGCTGTGGTACTTCTTTGGGCTTCAAAGCAAAACTCCAGCCAAAATAACAAGGTAAAAATATACAACCAATTAAAAGATAAAATAATACGGCCAGCTTTTGTTGCGATATTCAGCTTTACTCTAGACATTTCCCTGATGGTATCAGCAGCAATCTTTAGACTTTCTCTGAGTCCCATCCTGTTCTGTAACAGGACAGTGAAAGGAGAAGCAGCACAGTGACAAGGTCAAGTCTCTGTCACCCTGCTTTCTATTCCTACCAGCATGCTTCTTGTTAGCATACAATTGATAATGTATTAATGATCACAGAGCTGCATTTTGTCTTTTGTATCTGCCTATAGTTCAGTCAGAATGCCTTCTTTAAAGGAGGAATAGTGGGTAAAGATTTAAGCTTATATTTATTGTTTGACTTTGATGACTGAACAATGTTTTTTTTATATTTACCTGTAATTCAAATATCGGTGCATTTCTATAAATGGGTGAGACAATAAAGTGAATTAAAGAGAGGATCAAATTGGAGTCTTAAAACAAGTGAGTTAATCAGGTGGTAACCTGCAACTGTTCAAAAAACATACTATATTTCACAGTTGTGTTTTCAGATGATAGACTTGGCTCCAGTGTTAAAATGAGGGCTACTCCTGCACTGCAAGGGATAAGTGTTCATTTTTGTCTGGGTGCTAAAATAAAAAAAAGTTGAATCTTCCTCAGCATCCTCACGTCTATACACTGTGTACAGTATAGACATGATAATTAAGACTGCTGCAGCAGAAGGGGAGAGAAGCTCAAGTGGCCAGTGTAAGATCAAGTTGGCTCAGAGCTTCGGGTAAGTATAACTTTTTTTATTTAACCTAGACAAAAACAAGCATTTAACCCTTGCAGTATGGGGGTAGCTCCACTGCAAGGGTTAATCATTCTTTTCCTGGAGTTCTTCTTTGAGAAACTGATGTCCTCACTCTGCTTAGACTAATTTTTAAATATGATTTATCTGTAGTATTATAAAGTGGTTTTCAGTGTATTTGTTTTATGTTTTATTGTTTATATGATTTTTGTGTCTGGTAAAAGGTCTGCTTTAAAGTTGAATGAGTGCAGCAATCAGTTGTTGGGAGGAAAGAAGTGTGGCAGATAAATATAGAGGAACTGAATGGTGGAATAGAAGTGATATAAATTACATGACTATGTTAAATATACAATTAGGAAATATATGTTTGTGGCTGCTAATATGTATAGTATAGTATATGTATAATATGTATTTTAGGAAGGATGTTGGTCTTGGTTGAGAAGTAATAGGATTAGAACAAGCCCATTAAAGGAAATACAGAAATTACATGATTAGAATGAAAACTTGATTAGTAGGTTGGATTTCTGGTGTGTGAACTAAACAAATTCTGTTTCCCTCCTGGTCTGCTATAAGTGTGGGGAAGAGTGCACTCTTTTTCTGAAGGGATGTTGTTCCCTATCTGGTTTCCTGCTGTTTCCTGCAGGTATTAGCTGTTCCAAGCCCACATCAAACATATTGATAGGGGGTTTGCTGAAAACATTGTGATGTTTAGGGGGTGATTTACTAAAGGCAAATAGGCTGGTCTTTTTGCAAGGGAATTTTCCCTTAGCTTAGTGAATGTGGTACAAATTCACTTTGCAAGAAATACCTAATCACGTAGAAGAAAAAAAACCCAATATGTTTGCTTGCACATGATTGGATGATGTAAGCAGAGCTTCACCTCATTCGCTAAGTTAAGGGGAAATTCCCTTGCAAAGTAAGCAACCTTTTTGCCTTTAGTGAGTGGATTTACATAGATGTAGAGCCATACCTCGCTTCCCATTGAATCAGCAGAACTTTATTGCAAGAGCAGCAAATAGAGGCATTCCACGCTCCTCTGACACTCCTCTGGTGTTCCGTTATGATCAGGTTATTTTACATAAAAGAACTTCTAAAATAACAAAACTAGTTAGGAATAGATTATTTCAGAATCTGAAGTTCAGCCAATAATAAAAGCCATTTTACTTAATAGAATGCAATAGACCTTTAAGCAAAAGCGTTTTTTGCAGTTTGTGACTTGTTTACATGTAATATGCCAAACTGTTGATCCCTAACAAGAAGATTGTGTTGATAGGAAAAGCATTTAGCTTTTAATAGATTTATGTAATAATCTCATATATTTTGAACAAAATCAATGATCCAAAATCAATTATATCACATCATATCACATCCTCCAAGCCTAGTGGGAGATGAGGGGTGTGGGGGCACCGTGAAAGTGAATGTTCCATCATCAGTCACTTGTGTTTAGCATGTGCCGATTGTCCACCTCAAACTCCTGTTTATATGTAGCCTTAAAGTGTATTTAAATTGATGTTAACATAATTAACCCTGTCTGCACTTTGCTGGCAGATCTCAATATCAGTTGTAAACTAGATTTGAACATTGTCTGTCCTAACGAAGGGTTAAAGATCTAGAAGCATTGTATGTTAATGAGAGGAAGCTCTGTATGCCCCTAATCTTTCTATAAGGACAGTCAGAGTTTGCTTTTACTGAAACAGAGACTAAAGCTTGCTACACAGACACATCTAAAAGGTAAGAAATATTTTTAGATTAGATTTAGATAACATTTTTATTTTTAGATATGCTGTGTGAATAGGAACACATGACAAACATATAGTGGTTTTTTTAAAAAAAAGCAAAACTCTGGGGATTTTACTTCCTAACCTTTGTGCAGTGGGGCTACCTCCGCACTGCAAGGGTTAAGTGCTCAGTTTTTCCCAGGTTCAAAAATAGCAAGTTATACTCACTCAATGCTCTAAACCAGTTTGCTCTTAGACCCGGTCCCTTCTGCACCCAATCCCCCCCCCCCACTGTAGTAGTCTAAGGTCCCTGAGTCATCATGTTCTAGGGAAAAAAATTGCCTGAAGTTCTGCTTTCATTTTGACTGCAATAGTGAAAATACATTTTTAAAACCAGATGGAAAAGTGTAGCATGTTGCACAAAAAAATCTACCAATATCTTTTAAAGAAAATTTTACTACTCTAGTAGTAGGCAGCCGAGTGAACGACCGACCTGAAGCGAAGTGAGCCGAACGCTGTTCGGCTATTCACTTCAGGCTGGTGCGGCTGATTCCAGCCATATATCGGCTAAAATCAGCCATACATCTGGTGGCTTTGTATGGCTTTGGGGCGGGCGGAACAACCTCCACACTTTTGGCGC
>NW_017306978.1:330056-334344 GCF_000935625.1 Nanorana parkeri | reverse complement strand
GGCCGAACATGCTCAGCATGTTCGGCCGACCCGAAGTGCAGAAGGAGTTCAACTCAGCCGATCCAACATCTGGATCGGCTAAGCCGAACCTCCGGCAGGCTACTCGCTGCTGTTCGGTCCATTCTCATAGATGCCGAACAGCAGCGAGTCATTTCCTTAGCATAGCCCCCTACCTTCTTGTATGTCATAACCCTTTCCTCTTGTAGAAGTGATGAATTACTGTCTGTGACCAAGCATCTCTGCCCCCCACCTCTCTATATAACTTCTTATGTATCAAGTAGGAGAGGAGTGATGTAGAATGCAATAGATTATCACTTGAGCCACCCTTTCTCCCTCCTAAGAAAAAAATGCCACATCTCTATTCCTTCGCACATAAAATACCCCTGAACAGCTCCCCTTCTCTGAATAAAAGAGAACAAACACCCCAAACAAACATTCCCCACTTCTCCCTTCAAGCAAAAACCTAACCAGACCTCCAAAGCAGAGCGGGTGTTGGCTCCTAGTGAGAGGAAATCCTCCCAGGCCTTCCCTCAGACTTGTGTCATGTTACACCTCAGAGACGTGAAGAAGCTTGGCATAGTTTCCCTCAGCTTTGGGCTACCCTGTTTCCGGCCTTCATACAGGGAATGTTTCCACTATGTATGTGCCCCTGGATAGCCATAGGTGCAATGACCTGTGACTGTGCAGGAACTCCAACATAGCAGTAAAATGAGGGAATAACCTTCCCAGGGGACAAAGGAAGAAACCCAAGGCACAGGACATAATTTACCAATAAGATATGTTGTCCACACACCATTCTGCTTTGGAATGTCATCTTTATTCATATTCCTTTAGCATGACATATAGATGCAACAGGGCATAATAACACCACTACAAAGTACTAAGATATTGAAAATGCTGATATGTTATCAGAATGCTGATATATAAGAACAATATTCATATATTACTATTATGTTGACATGTCACCAGTCTCATGACACAATAGGGGTCTGACATCTTTCTACTGTGCTTACATTCTAAGATTGGAAGTGCTGCCCAGTTCAACATACTGATATTTTAAAAGAATGCTGACATGTGAACGCTGAATTCAAGGGAATTAACTGGATACACAAAATATAAATACATATAGAGCAACAGCTTTACTTACCAATTGTAGTTCTGTCCATCCAGTTTTAGGATCTGGACATCTAAGCAAGAAACCAGTGGCAGGTTCTCAAACCCAACCAGCAGTAGCAGCACAGTTTGCTCAAAAACACCCTCCCATGCTTTGTAGTAGGATAATGAAGAAGCAGCAGAACCATTATATGTAATTATATTGCACATTCTGCTCTCCGCTCCTGTGAATAGGTTTAATGCAACACTTGTGCTTTGCAGCAGATCCTGATTGGCTCCTAGTGCTGTCTCCAGCCTCACATAGAACTGCTATAGAAGCAAACCATATTTGTTTGGTATTTATTTTGGTATGTTTTAGGTAGCGTGTTACATGTGCTACACTAAATATGTTGTGATTTAAACGTCAAAACAAATGTTTGTTGTTGTGCTGAATTGGTACATTGTGCAGTAATTCTCTTCCATCTGTTGTGAAAATTAGCTTTTTAATACAGACACAACCCTTCATGCTCTACAAAGATTTAATTTCTGTTGCAATCTTTGTGCATCACACATGGAGGAATTAGGATTTTTTGACATTGTACCCCTGAGCTCTGAATTCCTCTATGAATGCCGGGACTTCTACCAATGCTTACATTACATATTCATCCCTTCACTATATTCCTTTTGCACAAACTTTATATGTATGTGTTATATAGAGCAGGATGATTTTATTATAGACAATTTTGGGGTCTATTCACTAAGCTGCCGTAGGCAGCCGAGTGAATGACCGACCTGAAGCGAAGTGAGCCGAACGCTGTTCGGCTATTCACTTCAGGCTGGTGCGGCTGATTCCAGCCATATATCGGCTGAAATCAGCCATACATCGGGTGGCTTCGTGTAGCTTTGGGTCGGCCAAGCATGCTGAGCATGTTCGGCCGACCCGAAGTGCAGAAGGAGTTCGACTCAGCCGATCCAACATCTGGATCGGCTAAGCCGAACCTCCGGCAGGCTACTCGCTGCTGTTCGGTCCATTCTCATAGATGCCGAACAGCAGTGAGAAAATAGACGAATGCCGGTGAGCGGCATTCGGCTCAGCTGTTCTGATCAGTCCCTCTGTGGGACCGAGCAGAACAGAAAAATAGTTTAAAAAGTAGAAAAAATTAAATAGAAAACGTTTGTGCGGATCTAGCAGTGACATCTAGCTCCGCCCAACTGTTTTCTATTGGCCGGGCGGTTCTGCTGCCATCAAAATGTTTTATTTGCCATAGGAATGCATTGCTAGATTCCTATTGGCTATTTAAATTTGCAATAGCAAACTAGCTATTGCACCCGCCCCCTGCTGCTGTCAATCACTAGAGGGGACCTGATGGAAAACTGCAGGTCCCCTCTGCTGATTGCAAACTGAAATAGCCAATAGGAATCTAGCAATGCATTGCTATGGCGAAACATTTTTTTTTTATTCTTACGGCTGCCAACGGCTCGATGTCAGAATAAAAAAAAAAGCAGGGAAAGGTTTACTCTGCTTGATCGAGCAGAGCAAAACTTTCCTTTACAAAGTGTTTCTCTCCTAGGCGGGAGACTCCCGGAGCGCCCGGGAGAGTTGGGCTGTCTGGAGATCAGTGTCCCTGGTTACCACTCGGCCAGCTTCGGCTTTCACCTCGGCTCATTCGAACCGAGGCATATGCCTTCAGCTCGACTGTGACGCTCGGCCCACTTCGGCTCTAGTGAATAGCCCATACAGCAGCCCTTCGGTTCTACTGAACCGAAGGAGTCCTGGGGCCGTAGTTAGCCGAAGGATCAGCCAAAGCTACGGCTAGATCCTTCGGCAGCTTCGTGAATAGACCCCAATTATGTTAGTCTCCACAGTCTAATTTTGGAATTTGTGCTAATTTGAAATGAAATGAATGAAACCTACATGAGAGAAATGTGGGGGCTATTGTTGACCTACTTCTTATACTACTGTTCACCTGGCTGTCTCTAGCTGGTCAAAAGGTTTAATCTGCATACTCGTTCAGGGTAAATTGAAGCTATAGGATCAGCATGACCGCCATGCAGCTGGCCTTTTTGAAGGAGCGAATAATAACTTCCAGCTTCCATATTCTTTTAGAACACTTTTGTGATTAATATGCTGCCGGTATTACTAACGAATGAGGATAGGGTTTTTGATTTATAACAGCATGAATGTGAGGGGCACACATTTTGATTTTCACCCTGAAAACTATACTCCATAGAAACTGACCTGGTTGTCAGAGCACTAAGGTATAAACAAAGCACAAATGTGTTACAACTTTGCAGACACCTTAAGACTGCTAATTTGTTTGCAGAGAGTTAGCATGCTATTACAGCACTGGCAGCTGAGATGTTATGAGTGTTAAGGTGTTATTAGAGGGCTACCATATTACCACATAACGTATATGTGAGAAGATGCCAAACCAATTCCAAGGGAGTTCACATATCTCTAGATACTGAGAGTTGCCATGGTAGATGGGGCTTTTTATATCTTTATTTCTCCATTTTAGTCCCACTTAGTACCCTCAAAACTACGTTAGCATACTCACATTATGAGGATAAGCTAGGTGTCTTATTTTCCCTTTGCCACCCGCAGCTTTGTATAGCTATGATATCAAACCTGGTCTCAAAGTATCACCCTAACCGTCCCCTCCGCTCTTCAAAAGACCTTCTGCTTTCCAGCTCCCTCGTCAACTCCTCCCATGCTCACCTCCAGGACTTCACTAGAGTCTCTCAGATCATATGGAACTCTTTACCCCTATCTCTTTATCCGACTATCTGCCACTCTGACTGCCTTTAGGTGATCCCTTAAGACTAATTTCTTCAGGGAAGCCTATCCCACCTCAACCTAACCACTGAACTATAACTTTCTCAAACAATTCATCCCCACACAGCTACCGCCTCATGTATCACTTGCTTCTCCCTTTTAGATTGTAAGCCCTCACGGGCAGGGCCCGCCATACCATCTTGTCTTGAATTGTATTGTGATTGTGATGTCTTCCTTATATTGTAAAGCGCTGCGCAAACTGGTGGCACCATATAAATCCTGTATAATAATAATAATAAATGCTAATAAGCTCAGTATAATTTGACTTTCTATATGGCAGCTATGACAGCCAAGCATCAGATACAAAGGCACAAAGAACAAAGCAGCAAGGCAACTTAAATTAATAATAGTGGTGTGATA
>NW_017306978.1:316213-329994 GCF_000935625.1 Nanorana parkeri | reverse complement strand
ATATATTTATAGAGCGTGATTTATTAAAAGGGGAGCGATTTAGCAGTAAAAAGTATCCTCACATCTCCCTAATAAATTACAACTGTAAATTAACAAATGTCACTTCCTCGTACTTTGTCCATCTTTTGAAGTAAAGCAGCAAATATTAAACAAAGCCTTTTCACCATAATAAAAAATTTTATATTGTAGAGAAAATGCTTTCTTTATTTATTCTTGCCGATACTGCTTTACTTTGAAAGATGGACAAAGTACGAGGAAGTGGCATTTATTAATTTAATTCATTTGACTTGGGAGATGTGTGAGGATACATATTACTGCTAAATGTCTTCCATAATGGTTAAACAATAGTGTGATTTATGAGCCTTTTATGTCAAAAGGGCCTTCTGAGGAAAAGATGCACGCTGCCATAAGGGCTAGAGGAATTAACTTTTTACAAGGGATCCTGATAGAATACGATTTACTGTAAATAGTATAGTTAATTGTTTGCATTTTATTAAGGAAAGTATATTTATACTACAATTATACATTTCTTCTAAAGATATTGTAATTCTGTTAACATTTCAGATATTTTTATCTCAGGTATTTATATGGTACCATATAGTTCCTGCTCTCATAAAGCTTACAATCTAAGGTCCCTCACATACACTTCTGGTTGTGATTCAAACTACGGACCATAGTGCTGCAAAGCAGAAATGTTAACCACTAAGCCACTCTGCTACCCTGTTTAAACACCCTTTCGTCCATGGGCGTTCCTGAACGGCCGGACGGGAGCCTAGTAGGAGCGGGAGGGCGTCTTAAGATGTCCTGCCCCTCCCGCCGCTCATGTGCAGCGCCCAGCATGCACACGAGTGGGAAACTGTCAGCATGTAAACAGCCAGCGATGCTGATGGTGCCGAGATCTGCTGTGGGACCGGCACAGTGACGCTGTCAGTTATCCTGTGAACAAGCGTCACCTAGTAATCACTCCCAGTACTGCAATGCATTGCTAATGGTTTAGAGTACAATATACTGTTATGGTATGGTATAGTATGGGGTATTGCATTAGTGAAACCCATTTTTAATATTTACTCTCAAACAACCAGAAACTACATTTATCCGGAATCTACCAATCCCCGTAGATGCCGGATAACGAGAAGCTTACTATATTAGATTTATATCTTACTACCTTTACAGTCACTTACCTAGCTAAGCTCGCTGCTGATTTTAAGATTAAAGCTAAGGAAAATCTAAGTGTTGTGTGGCCTGCTTTAGACAATTTAAAGCTAAGACACATAGGTGCTAGGTGTATTAGCATACATATTCTCTTTATGTACATACATACTATATTATACATACATTCTCTTGGAACTGGGTTACCCACACAGGGAAACTAGGCACATGAACGTGTGCCACTTTGTAAAGCTAATCAAGATCTTTTCTAACTCATCATCTGTATTAAGCTATTTGTCAGAATACATTCTGTGTGTCCAGTGCTTTGTAGATGTAGCAATTCCTCTCTTTTGACAACCAAGTACAAAAGAGAGGTCATGATCCCAAGTGGGTTGGCATACTGACTCTTTTACAGTATCTCTTATTTTATCAGGCAGTGTTTCAACATTTGATCCTTTACATCATTAACAACTGTAATTTACTTTAGCAGTCCAGATAATTAGGTCCTATTAGCTTTTGTTGTACAATTTGTTTGAATCATTTTTCTTGCACTGACAAATACCTCTTACTTTCTTCATCTCAGCTTTGTCTGAGCTTCTTAAAAAGTTTAAATAGTTATTAATGAGACCAATGATGAAGGCATTCAGCTCCTTAAAGACTTTGCATCTCATTATTGTAATGAATTGATCATTAACTTATGAAATGTTCTCTGTTGCTTTGGTTAACATTATATTATTATGACTTAATGAGTACTGTAAACTTTAACACATCAATTATTACAACCTGGTAATAGAAACATATTTGTATCATATCTTTCAATTTAGAAGCTATTTGTTCCTCAACAAAGATTGCGATATGTTGTTGTATTCTTTGCTATTTATTTAAGTAACACGTGTAACTGCGTATGTTGGCATAGCGTTTGAGGAGCTGCAGAATCCCAAATGTTAATTTGCAGCTTTTTAAATGTTGAATTTACCAGGGTACTGTTCAAGGGACGTTTGCCAAACTGCTCCTGAAGTCAATGGGAGTCATTTTCAAGGCTAACAGGCAAGGGATTGTCAAAAAGGGCATGAGGAGCAGGATACTGCCAGAAGGGACATGTGCCAATGCAAAACATGTTTTTTTCCAAAGATTACCGTTTGTCGGGGAACAGCTTTTTTTAATAATGCTTAAAGTGGAATTTTAAAAACTCACAGTTCCTTAAAACACATGCTTAAGGGAATGCCCTAAACCTGCCTGGTGCATCTGCAGGATTTACACCAGCAAAAGTGACATTTACAAAGTAAAAAAAATACTTTTTAAATTGCCGGACAGTAAATGACATTTCCTTGCATCTTGTTTTTTTGCAGCAAAAAAATGGCATGGGGATCCCCCAAATCAAACAGAGGGCATGGGGGAGATGGGCACTGCCCTGAGGGACATATACAAATGCAAAAGCCTTTTTTTTAAATGCTTGGGGGTGCTCTAAAGCTACTGGTGAAGTGGTGCACCTGTACAGTGTATACAATGTACTACAGCAAAACTGACATTTACAAAGAAAAAATATATAATTTGATTGCTGGTAAATAACATATAACTGTTTTACAAAGCTCCCTGGATTTCATTTATTGATACCAGATAATAATAAATGCACCCAGATTCCATTCATAAAAAACTATAGGCTCCATTTATAAAAACAATATGTGGGGTTCCCTCTCAAAATTCATACCAGACCTCAGAGTCTACAATAAATTCCAAGGGGCACTCCATGCAAAACAAATTACGTGGGATCCCCCCAAAGTCCATACCAGACTCTTAACCAAGCATGCAGCCTGGCTGGCCAAAAGAGGGGCAAGGCACAATCCCCAATATGGGGGGAGGGTGTCTTGCCAGGGGTGACTCCCCAGGCAAAGTACTATGTCCCTATGTTCATTAGTGCAAGGGCTTTTTCCCCCACATCTGGGCCCCAAGAGAATGTGGGAATCTGAAGGGGGACTTATTGGGGAGTCAGGGACCTATATCTTAAGTTGTGATCAGAATGAAAAATAATTGAAACAATGTTTTATGGACAATTATATTACAAAGAGATACAGACATTACCAATAAACAGATCAAAGATGTATGCTCATTTAATAAATTCCCTGGTTTAAATAAGTGGACAGATTCTATGTCGGGTCTTTGGTTTATCCAATATAACTATAATTTTGTATATGGCTTTTCAACTTGGGAGGGTAGTGGACAGGTGCAGTCAAAGGAATTGATTTTCTAAAGGCAAATAGGCTGTTTAGTTTGTGGAAATGGAATATGCACTTTGCATAGGAATATTCCCATAGCTTATTGAATGAGATGAAGCTTTGCTGGCTTCCATTATTTAATCCTGTGCAACCAAAAATACTCTTGTTTTTTTTATTTATTTTCATTGCACATGATTGGGTATTCTTTGCAAAGTGTATTTTCACCACATTCAAGGTAAAATGAGTAAAAACTTCCCATGCAAAATACAAATTCCCTTGCAGGTTGAACACCCTATTTACATTTACTAAATAAACCCCAAAGTCTCTACAAACAACAGATGTCTCTAGAACACTTTTTTCAAAGATCCTTCTTGCAGGGCTTCCATGATGTGGGGATTGAGTAGCTACAGGCCTTAAATCCTGCTATAGGACCCACTTGGTGAATCTTTAACAAAATAAACAGTATAATATACATGAAAGATTTAACATCCAGTATTGAAAGAACCACTAAATCTTTTTTGTAGCATGGCTTTATTGGAAATTATATATCTCCTCAACAGAATATGAGTATTTCATGTACCTCATAGAGTGGACATGTATACTGTCCCAAATAAACAAGTCTTCTTTATGTTCTCACCTTCAAAATATTAGTGAAAACTCATTGGGCAACTAATAACCAGGATGTCATACAGAATATTTTGTTAGAGCTTGACTCTATACTTATTTTGTAAATAATCATTCTTTGCTGGCTCCACTTCTGGATGCCATTGCTCTTCCACATACAATGTACATGATGAAGCATTTTTTATCAGTTGTATGCTGTTCTTATTCTGAAGATCATTATCTGTAATTGTCCACTTGAAATCTTAAAAGAATTTATAAAAGTAAATGAACAAGCTATGTAGTATATCATTGAGTGTCACTTCACTTTTATTGTGTGTACTTATAATACCATTAGTAAATTCCTGGGTGTTTAACAGAACTCTGTTAAATCATATCAGTAAACATATGTCATGCACTGTAAAAAGCTCACACTCTTTATCGTTAAAATATTTATTCCTTCTGTCTAAGCAGAGAACACTACTTAAAGCTTCAGCTCTCAGCTATCATGCCAGAAAATTAAAAGAAAGCTCCTGGTTTCAAAGAAAATTATTGATTTGAACAATAATGGTTGTGTGTGTATATGTGCAAATGTATATTGTTGTCTTCTCCCTATAGGGGAGCCATAGAGAAACAGCAGGCTTTGTTTATTTGAACATTTTATAGCTAAGTGCATGTGCATATACAATCTCTATTTTAAAGGGCGACCAAATTGTCAGATTTTCTTATAACTTAGGAGATATGAAAATATGATGCTGACAGTGAACAGTAATCTTCTTAGTGTGACAATGTGGCAAATAAATTGCTGGATATTCCGAATGATTTTGCTGTAATACCGTATATACTCGAGTATAAGCCGTCCCGAATATAAGCCGAGGTACCTAATTTTAGCCAAAAAAACTGGGAAAAAGTATTGACCCGAATATAAGCCGAGGGTGGGAAATGAGGCAGCTACTGGTAGATAGATACCAATAAAATTACATTAATATTTATTTAAAAGAAAAATAACCTAGCTCTGTAAGTGGAAAAGGGGGTACAGGGCTACATATCATGTACTACGGATCATTTAACCCATTCATATTAGCAGAGGATAATTGTAAATCTATTGTTCAGTGCACTCTATATGTAGTATATAGTACATGTACATATAGAGTGCCTGCAGCAATACATTTACAATGATCCTCTGCTAACATGAATGGGTTAAATGATCCATAGTACAGGGCTACATACAGATCATTTAATACATTCATGTTAGTATAATTGTAAATGTATTGTCTGCACTGTATTAGCAGTATATACTCTATATAGAGTATATACTGCTAATACAGTGCAGACAATACATATATAATTGCTTAATTAATCTCTCAAAAAAATGGGCTGAAAATCTCGGCTTATACTCGAGTATATACGGTAGATGTTTTTTATCATGTTGTGAAGAGTAGTAGACGATAAACTTCTTTGGTTACATTTCTCCCACTGACTATGTAATTTTATATTTTACATGGTATGGAACACGTCACAGTACATATCTTTCTTTAAAAAAATGTAATCTCTGTGGTTTATTTACATAAATATAATGAATAGATGCATTGCATTGGAAGTGCATTGGAACAAGCACTGATTCATCATTTACCTTTTATAGGTCTAAAAATGAACAGGGATATTCTTAATGTAACAAGCCCCATAATCAAGTTTTAATGTGTTCTGGTAATCAGTCTTCATTGCAAAACTAATTTCCATGGCAACATTTGTACTACAGATGCATTAATACAAATAGGAGCTTATGATGCTGGAATATTTAGACGCATTTTATTTCTCAAACATAGAAAACATATTTTCTTAAACATACATTCTTAAAGAACAACTCCGGATTTCTTCTGCCTGTCTCCTCATTTGCTGCAGTGATGGTATGTCCCTCTGTGTCCTTGTCTCCTATACACTGTGTATAGAATGTGATGGCTCAGGGGCCTTGGATCGCTGCAGTGGAGGGTGAGAGAGGCTCCAAGGCTGATCTAAGAGCAAGCCAGCCGGGAGGATTGGGTGAATATAATTTTGCATTTTTGACCCTAGGCAGAAACAAGTACTTAACTCTTGCAGTGCATGGGGTAGCCCCACTGCAAGGGTTATACATACATAGTTAGTCAGGTTGAAAAAAGACACAAGTCTATCGAGTTCAACCTATAGAGATACGGGGGGAAAAAAAGAAGAAAAGCCTAAACAGAACGCTATGCCCACAGCTACCCCCTGTTTATCCAGAGGAAGGCAAAAAAAACAATAAAGCATGGTTCAATTTGCTCCAACATGGGAAAAAATTCCTTCCTGATCCCATAAGGCAATCGTACATATTCCCTGGATCAACAATCTCTGGTGCTTAATATACCTATAAGAACTCAATATCCAGTAATATTATGTGCATTTAGGAATACATCCAGATGTTTTTTAAGACAATTAACTGAGGCAGCTCAAACAAGCTCCTGGGGGAGTCTATTCCACATTTTCACAGCTCTAACTGTGAAGAATCCTTTCTGTATGCAAAGGTTAAACCTCCTTTCCTTCAGGCGCAAAGAGTGCCCCTTGTCCTTTGCAATGACCTTAACATGAATAATTTGGCACCAAGCTCTTTATATGGACCATTTATCTATTTATACATTGTGATCATGTCCCCCCCTTAATCACCTCTTCCCCTGAGAGAACAAATTCAGGTCCGCTAATCTTTCCTCATAGCTGATGGTTATATTAAATGTTAACAACATTTTTAACCTGAGTTCTGCTTTAAACATACACAGGTTGCGTGCAGTCAGCATAGGCACATTCTACATCCAATGCAGTTCCCTGCTGTGATTAGATCATAACACTTAACATCAGTGCAAAGCAACAGGAGGGATCTGATGTGTCTAATTTGGATAAGAAAAGGATATTCCACAAAGGGTCTGATTGCTTATATTGCTTTATAGCATTTTATAAGGTACCAATGCTTATTTGTGTACACCAAGTGCTTTCTAATAAGTGATATGCTGCAAGTAAAAAATGGGACGATATGGGTTACCAGCATTTTTTATTCTACAGGGCTTCTGCTTTTTTGAAAATTCAGATTTATTTTTTTTAAACATTGCGCTTGTTGGGTGAAGGAAAGCAAGGATTGTGAGCAAAAAATATAATCTATGCGGGAGAGAGAGGCATGGACCTGTGAGCAGTAGGTATATTCTCTGCCCTCAGGATTTCGTAACCGCCACACGTCAAAGACATTAAGGTCGGACTGGAGTCGTGACAAGTGTGAGGGCGAGGATGGGGCTAGGTTTTTTCGCAACGTGCTAGATGTAGCCCGGTCCTCTGCCTCAGACAATACCGAGTTCATGTCTCCCCCAATCACCTTGTTCGCCACTGCATCTTGTAAAATCCAGGAGGATAGGGAGCGAAAAAATTCACCAGTTGGAGAGTTCGGTGCATAGACATTGTATATTACATATATGTCCCCCTCAATGGCTATATGGAGTTTCAAGAGACGACCCTCTGTGTCATGGTTTGTAGAGAGTATAGTATACGAGAGAGCCCTGTGCAATAGGATGACCACCCCCGCCCTCCGTCCCTGCGAAGGAGAGCCAATAACCTCCCCGACCCAGTATTTACGCAGGCGGTGGAGATCCGCCTGCTGCAGGTGGGTTTCCTGTAGTAGGGCAATGTGGGTTTTCAATTTAGCAAGATGTCGCAATACTCTAGTACGTTTCTGGGGTGAGCGTAGTCCCTTCACATTCCATGTAACAACATTAATCGTGGAGGACATAGCTACAGTGAATGGGAGTAGAAGCGGGAGTATGACATCCGTGCACAGGGCTCTCCGGTCTCCCGCAGCCATATTGGCCAAGCATAGGTAGTATGGGGTCTGCATAAGCTATCGGGGTCTGCATAAGCTAGCAACATAGTGGGAAACATTGGTATACAAGTCACTGAATATTGTGCATAATAGGTACGTAAATTGCATGCATGTGCCAAATCTGGACGTACGGACATGAACAAATTAAACACATTCAAAATCAAACCGAAAAAATAACAAAACATCAACATTAAGACCCATCCTCCAGGAGGTGATCCACTCAGGATCCATAGACCCATATCAGAGTGAGTCAGCTCAGTGGAGCAAAAGATGGGTGAAAAAAAAACACTAGTCATGGCACTCCCTTTTTTCCTACAGGTTGTGTCCAGATCAAAAAGGAAAAAAAATTTCTTGTACGGGACCAGGGAGATGGAGGGCCAATGAGGCTAGAGCCACTCGGTGTTCGAGAAAGAGAAAAATATATCGAGATTAAAATAAAATAAAAATGCATAGAGAAGTTATAATAAAAGTAAGATTATGAGTACCGAGCATATTTACGTGACGGGGCAGAGTCCACGTTCAAATCCCCGGAACTTGGAGGCAGGTGCCCAACAGGGCAAACAGGTGGTGCTCAATAGCGAGCCAGAACTCTGATGGAAAAAATTGTGAAAATATAATGAAAACATCAGGGAAAAGAGACGTGAGGCAACTTTGGTAGGTCACCATGAAGGCAGGCTGTCTTAACGGACCTGAAAACTCCCAGTATTTGGGCGCGTTGCTCTGCAGTGGATTCAGGGGGGCTCGCCCGGAGCATAGGTCGGTGAGGACCTGCGTTGTCGCTTGCTCCCGGAGTGAGAGCGAGGATCAGGGCCGCTTGCATCCGCCGGTTCGAGAAACAAAAGGGCGTCCTGTGGAGATGTGAAGGTATGACGAGTCCCGTCCATGGCCTGTATACTCAGAATCGCCGGGTAGGTCAGGGAGAAGCGTACATTCCGTTGGAATAGGATCCTGCATATCTCTGAAAAGGCCTTTCTCTTGCGGCTCACTTCTGCCGAATAGTCAGCAAATAGCAGGAGGTTTATGTCATTGAAGCGAAAGCCCGTAACATTCCGATAGGCTCTGAGGATGTCTGATTTATCTACATATGACAGGTATTTCACGATCACCGGGCGTGGACGGGAATATTTCTGGTTCTGTGAGCCCAGACGATGCGCCCTCTCCACAGTGCAAACACGGGCAATACCCAGGGCTTCTGGAAGAAGATGCGAGCAGAGTTTGGGCAGGTCTGCAGGTTGGTATGACTCAGGCAGACCCACTATGCGCAGGTTGTTCCTTCTGGAGCGGTTCTCCAGGTCCTCTAGTTTAGTGGAGGTCATGTTGTGATGTTTGGTAAGTTCTTGTATGCGAGAGTTTGCAGACGCCAGCTCATCCTCCAGGAGGGATACTCTGCTCTCGACCTCCGTCATGCGGTGCGCTTGGGCCAGGAGCTCATGCCTTAAGGACTGGATGCCCTTGGTGACCGCCGAGTCCACCGCAGCCTGGATCGAGGCCTGTATAGTGGGCTTCAACAGTCTAGCCACCGCCGCCGCTATTTTTGCCGAATCAGCGGATGGTTCGTTGTCCGAGTGAGATTCGGCATCGGAGTCTGCCGAAAAGACCTGGTGAGAGGCCTCCATGGCTTCCGTCAGGTCGCGCGCCCGTCTTCCCCGTGCGGGATTCCGATCGTGGCTGGCCGCGAGTCCGGTCAACGAACTTATCCATCTGGCTAGGTTAGATGTGGTGGTCACCTGTATCCTGCGTGGTGCTCGGTGGCAGCTCTAGCCGGTATAAATGCCGATTTGATGGTCCCGATGGTCCGGAGCTCCTCACATGTGCGACTCGCTCTGCAGGCGCCGGAACCGGAAGTCTCGAAAATTCAGATTTTAACATGTGTGTGCAAAAATTAAAAAATTGGTCTAGTCCTAAAATTATTAAAGAAAACATGAAAAAAAACCAAAAACAATCTCAATTCAACAGTAACCCTCTAAATGTACCCTAATTGGAAAACGCGTTTCCGTGGGGGCAGTATCTTTTCAAATCTCATACAGAGATGGAGAAATAAAAACACAAATATGCTACTGTGACAGCAGGTGAGTGATAATGTCATAATATAAACTATAATATAATATAACTATAAATGAGCAAATCTGACCGGATTCCGTTCACGTGAAGTTTGGCAAACCCAGTGCAAAGTACACAAACCCCCAAAACCAAAAATCCCCATTTAAGTCTATGGCAGGTGAATCTTGTAATTTTTACTTTTCAATGTGTATTTCGTTTTTTTAAAAAGGCATGGGGATGTGGGCACTGCTATGGGCAACAAAATCCAATGCAAAAAAAATAAAAAATACCATTCAGTGGGGAGAAGGTTAAAAGTCATCATTGGAAATACACAAATCCTTTAAATAACATGCCTGGGGTAAAACAGCATGGGGTTCCCTTTAATATCCTACCCGGACCCTTATCAAGGCATGCAGCCATAAAAGGCCAACAAGCATGCAGCCCCCTTCCTGTACCAGAACCAAGCCGTATGCCTTTCAACATTGGAAATGTACCTTGAAAAGTGGTGCGTCAAAAACCTTCCCCCTTAGAAAGTATCTTTGTCCCAATGTTGAGGGGCAAGGGCCTCCTTACCACCTGTGATGCCCCAAGCATGAGTTGGGATAATATGATGGGTACTTGGAATCTAGATACTCCCTTTATAGTAGTTGGACACCCAGGGAAATGAGTACAGGGGTACATTAGTATGCCTTACCCAATCTCACAAACAGTTAAAAAACACATTGAAAAAAATATTTTAACTGAAATAAAATGCACACAAAAAAGTGCATGTCTCCCAATGTAAACCCACATCAATCACTTTGTTCATCTATGTAAATACATCATCAGTCACGGAGTCCAGTGTTGTGCATTCTCATCAATTACAATGAATAAGTGCCCACAGATGTTAACTGCCTCATTCCCATCACCGAATGACAGACCCTGAAATTCAGAGATTTGGTTAATGATATAACTTGGGATGCCTGCCTGTTTATACTTGTGCTGCCGGGAATTCGAACAGGTGAACAGCCGAATTAATTTTGCAGGTCTGCATAGGGGCTGGGTTTGCCTAAAACCCCATCTGACCTTGACCTGCAGTAATGGATAGTGCCCTATAAACATAATCACAATGTAAACATTCCAACTGTGGACTCTCAAAATGCTGTAAGGCCTGCCTACCCCGTAGCTGTAGATTTTACCTGTTTAAAGGTAATTGGCAGCCCTGTGCATCCAACGGCAGTAGGAAACTCCATACAGCAGTTCTATTATATGATCTACAAACTGCGTGTATATGTGCATAAACGTTTAAAAGTTTGGTAACTCATCAGCTTGTATCAAGTGCCACCTAGTCATAAAATAAGCAATAGGTAATTTTGTAATTCAATTAAAATATGGTATTTTTTTCTTCCATCCAAATACATTATTCTCTGTATGACCAACCCAGCATGGTATTTGTTATATAAAGTATTGCTGGGATGTGTAGTCCTCTATAGCCTGTGCCATTCTGCATTGCTGTAAATATTAGGGCTGCACCATATATTGGCCGCCAAAACATATTGGCCGAAAATGGCACTTTTGGCATAATGCCGAAAGTGCAATTTTTCTGCTGATACAGCGGTGCATCCATGCTTTATTTTTACGCCCGCGGGACGCTGCTCCGTCTCCCAGCGCGGAGGAGAGAAAGTGACAGCCGACCGAGCCCTGCGGAAGGAGAACGCTGTGTTTGTGGGGTTTTTTTTGGGGGCGGGGGCCAAAAAAAAATCTTGCACCAGGGCCCTTTGTTCCTTAGCTCCGCCACTGGTAGTGACTATAGAAAAATCATCCCCTCCCATTCCTGACTCAGGACTTTTACTGCCTTTGCAACCACCATACGTGGAGTAGTGATGGATGTAGAAAGTACAGTAACCTATATCAACCAAGGATCAAATGTCTTTTTTTATTATCTGATACCAGTACACATTAATCTGAGTGGTTGCTATGGATTATCTTTGCATCTCTAATGCTGTTTGCACTGCTTTCCAAGTACACCTCATTTTCACCTGCAGGCAACACTTGCTGACTAGTCAGCTGGCTGCCAAAACAATGCATTACCCAGTTATACCAGCACAGGGTGGGTTGAACCAGCCTATTAACATATTTGTTCTAATCATTCATCAGCCAGCAGGAAATTAATAATTTGGCACAATATAAAATATCAGAATGCAAATTAATTCAATTAGCAAATGTTTAACCCACAATTCCTTTACACATACATTTAGAGAATAATCATATTGGAATATTGCAATGATAAGCCACAAAAGACATTTTATAAGTGCAATAACATTGACTCCCTTTACACCCAACATACAGTGTGAGGGATCTGGATGCCATTTTTAAACACTCAAATAATATTAAAAAATATAGATAAAGTTGTTGCTATCCAAACACTAGTTATGATATCCACCTGGATCATCTCCAACAAGATGATGACAGCAGAATTGCCAGTTGGGGTGATATAGGAGTTTGATTCTGTACGCAGTGTGATTAGAATAGCAAGCATGCCAGCATACCCATAAAACTGATGTATTGTTAATACACGTTTTATTGAGTACTGTATTTGTCAATTTTAGTTTATGTACATTTATGTGGGCTTTATACATTACTAATGTTTTTTTTGTAACTGCTTCAAGAAAACAAGGTAGGTCTATTGTTATCATTACCTAGCTCAAGGTGTCTCTCACTATATTTAGACATACTGGGATAATGTATACTTTATCTGTTCATTTAGTTGAATACTCATACATATCAGCAAGGCAAAACATAAGAAAATCAATGTTCTATCTTTAAAGCAGAACTTCAGCCAAAAATATTAAGCTGAAAATGTTGCATGGTCTGTGTTTAAAAAACCCAAGCTTGACAATGTGCCTCAGTGGTGCTCACAATTTTATTACAGCAGAACACTTATGTTTCTGATATCTGGACCGATGGTAAATGTTTTACACTTAAAGTTGATTTAGAAGATAGTTAAAAAAAATCCAGCACTGGGTTACATAGTTACATAGTATTTGGGGTTGAATAAAGACATACGTCCATCAAGTCCAACCCATATAGGTCCACGCATCATCTCATTCTTAGGGATACTGGTATCCCTTGATATTACGGTCCCTCAAGAAAACGTTTCTTGAACAAATCTACACTCTTGAATGAAATCACTGCCGATGGCAGTGAGTTCCAGACCTTAACCGCTCTTACTGTAAAGAACCCTCTTCGCCCATTGTGCTGGAATTTTTTCTCCACCAACTTTAGGTGGTGGCCTCTAGTCTTTGTAATGGAGTTAATCTCAAACAGTTTGTTGCCAATGTTGCTGTCACTATTAAACATCTTGTACATGAAAATAATACCCCCCCCTTAATCTCCTTAATTCCAGCGTAAACATGTTTAAGGTCAGTAGCCTTGTCTCATAGCTCTGGTCCTCCATTCCCCTAATTAGTTTTGTTGCCTTCCGCTGGACTCTCTCCAGTTCAAGGACATCCCTTCTCAGTACCGGCGACCAAAACTGGACCGCATACTCCAGATGTGGCCAAACCAACGAATGGGTGGAATCTTCTTTGTAAATAGGCCTAAACAGTTAACCCTTGAATACTGATTCTCATGAATACTGATTCATGAGATTTTTACCAAATGGTTCATGACCTTCACGTGTCGGTGCCTCTGCAACAGTAGGTTGAGGCATAGTCAGTACTTAAAACACTGACTATGCATCATCCTACCATCCTGGGCCTCCAGAGCATCGAGAGGGACCTCTCTCTCCTTCATTATAGAGACAGTCATATTCTCAACAAGCATGTCTTCTAGGTTGCAGTCACCTTTTCCATGGTCCCTAGCAACCACACTAATGTAAGTATTTTTTTTTTCCACTAAAAAATGCTTACTAAGTCCCATGTGGAATC
>NW_017306978.1:299786-316023 GCF_000935625.1 Nanorana parkeri | reverse complement strand
TATATATATATATATACACACAAAGGGCTCTCCAGTGCTTTTGTTTTTCTTTTGAGATCTGTGAATGTTCCTGAGTAAAGCTTGCTTAATTAAAAGATAAAATAACAAAAGCAGATTTTACTGCAATGTTCCATTTAAATTCAGAGATTTTCCCACTGTGTTTTTCTCTGTCACTAGATGTCCTCAGAATGATGGCCACCATCATTTCAACATGTATCCCACTTCCTCTGAGCCCAGATCATCCTGGACCCACCCCAGTCTGTGATTGGACATAGAAAAGAGAGTGGAACAGTGATGAACTCATCTGTCTATTTGCTCTCTTCTCCTAAATGCATGCTACTTACAAGCAAATTAACTTGATTGGCTCCTTGTGCTGCTACTTCCTCCCACAATCCAGCTCTACTATAAATAGACTGCAAAAGTCCAAATCAGATACATACACTAATAATATACTAATAATATATTAATGATTACAGAGGTACATTACACAGTCTGTGTTAAGTACATTCATTAGTATTTATTGATATTGTGATTGCTAGGATCCTATAGTTAAAAACCACTCCCTCTACAGAATAAATTGTGTTAAAATGTGGGGGCATTTAGTTTGATTGGAAGGTTTAATCAAAAATTATCTGTGTATCATAAACTGACACTTGTCTGTTATGAGGATATAACTATATAATTTTTGAGTAAAGGTCCGTTTTAAGAAGTAGTCAGAGGCAGGTTTTATTTTTCGCATTGCTACTTTGGAGCAGCAGAAGGATCAATTTATGAATCAAGCTGCTAACGTAATAAATATGCTTTGCTATCTGTTTTACTGCTCCTGTCTAGCATTGCTTTGTTGTGCAACAGAACTGATAAATGCCCTCTTATGTAATTTTACCCACAGCAAAATAAGGGTTAACTGATGAAAGTGCAATGCCCTAAGTAACAAAGAAGATTCCACCCAATGCTGGATTTTCAGCTTTGCTTTAAACTGTCTTCTAGATCAACTTAAAGTGTGACAATTAAAAATATTTACTATCGGTCCAGATATCAGAAACAAAAGTGTTCTGCTGTAATACAATTGCCTTGCTTTGACTAACTACATGTGACCTGTTGACTAGAAAGACACACTCAGCTTCTTAGTGCAGTAAATATAAAACGTAATCACTTAAATTCATTTTTCATATACCTCCATTATCATTGTTCCAGCTATTCCTTAATAGCCATTTGTGCAAAGGACATTTTCTCCCCATGGGAGCTTTTCTATTTCTGCTTCTCAACATATACAAGTATTTGACACAAAATGACTATTTTAAACAGGAAAACAACATTTCAAAAAGTACAAACATTTTAGTAACATATAAATGTACAAATGTACACATCAAGCCCATATTGGCTTAGTTCTCTGAAAGCTCTGCAGGGGACATCTATCAATTATCTTCATGTATATAGCACTAGAAGAGTTGAAAGCTGTAAAATGTAAGGAAGTTCATAAGATGTAAAAGACTTCTACTTAATCCACTTCCTACCATCGAGTTGTGTTTGAGCCAGAACTCCCTTTTGTTCGTGATCAGCATGGTCACTTGAGCAACTGAAAATGAAGTAATGCAGAAAAGAGGAAGTCAGTGGGTGGCCTTCATTGGCATGTGATTTTGTAAACAGCAAGCTCTATGAATGTATTTGAGAAACGATAAATAAATTAATAATAAAGAGAGACAATGGTCACAGTATAGGCAATTCACTGGTTTATTTTCTAATTAGGGTTTCTTAAAATATAACTAGTTCATTATATCATCATGATCTAAAAGAACTCTCCCCGGAGGGAGTGATTACCAATTATTTTGGTAGCATGATATTTCATTCACTTGACTAGCTCGATTTGATTATATCCTTTTTCTAAACAATACTTGCTTCACTTTTTGTAATCTCATCAAATCCTAGAGTATGCAGTCCAAATCTCAATGTTAAAAAGAGATATCTTTTTAACTAAGAAACAATATTTATTAAAAGCAGAACTCCAAGTAAAATGACAAAGTTCAATGATAGATATGTAAAATGAGTAGCTATCTGTACAGTTTACTGTTTGGAAGAAAAAAACTGTTCTGTAAAATATTAAGCCTGTGGCAGGAAATGAAGCCTGCCTTTGGTAGGATGCTGGCTCTCTGTAACTATAACTAACCATTAAAGTCACTAAAAGAGCCAATTAAATAAAATTAAAGGAACTCTGTGGAAAGAAAAGTTGCATACTGTAACGAGAGCCGTAGGCATCCTCCAGCCAGGGATTCCCGTTCTAATCCGGCTCCACCGATGTCAGCGCCGGCCGCTCTGCGTTCCACTGCGGAACGCAGAAGATGCTCGACGTCCGATTTGTGAGGGCTCTGTGCGTTCCACGCTGGAACGCAGAAGTCGCATCTTTCCGATTAGCGGCGCCTCCCACTTCCTGGCCCTATTTAAAGCCCCAGCTGTGATAGCTTGGCGTTCCACTAATGAAGTCAGAACGCCTGCTATCACCTGGGACCCCAACCTGCTCTACTCTTGGCCAGCACGAAGGACCCGGATTAATAAGGAGTACTGCCCAGCAAGCCAGAGGCAGCCGCTGCTCCTACTACATCCTTATAACCAAGTAACCTGGTTTACCAGCAGCATTGACTTTTACTTTGAAACTATACTGTATATCTGTTTGGACTACCACTGAAAACTCCATTGATGACAGCCTCAGTTATGATTTGATGTACACACTCCATGCAGACTGTGCTCTAGAATTGAAGTTATTTTGCCTTTCTACCTGTGCCATATTTTCTGCCTCTTTACCAAGTACTGATAATTAGGGTATGGTGGTATGACTTAATACCCCTACCTATACCATTATAATTGCTGTAGTGTGGCTGTGATGCTTGAGTCCCTAACTCTCTGCTGAGAGTGAGAGTGACGCCAGGGACTCCTGCCTGAGAAGCCTCCGCAGTTGTGATCCACGAACCAAACTTACAGTACACCTGACAGATCTGTAACGAGAGCCGTATGCATCCTCCGGCCAGGATCTCCGTTTTAATCTGGCTTCACCACTGTTAGCGTCGGACGCTCTGCGTTCCACTGCAGAACGTGGAAGCCGCTCGACGTCCGGTCTGTGAGGGCTCTGTGCGTTCCACGCTGGAACGTGGAAGTCTTGTCTTTCCGATTAGCGGCTCCTCCCACTTCCTGGCCCTATTTAAAGCCCCAGCTATGATAGCATGACGTTCCACTAATGAAGTCAGAACGCCTGCTATCACCTGGGACCTGAGTATTGGGCGAATACCAGTACTCGCCCAAATGCTCCTGATGCCTACCCCGATACCGGAAACTTCCACTATCAGGAAGCCAGGCGGCGAGTGATTACACGCCGCCTGGCTTTCTGATTGGCCAGGAAGCCGGCTCCATGCTCCCTCATCACCAGGGAGCATGGAGCTGGCTTCCCGCCCCATCAGGAAGTTTGAGGCGGGTAATGACTCGCCCCCGGGCTACCCCTGCTGATGAGGTAGCATGGAGATAGCTTCCTTAATGGGACTTCCGATATTGATAAGTACCAAAAACAAAATATCAGTACTCGATACCGAAAAAACGATATTGGTGCATCCCTAATCGTTTTAATTGTAATGATCACATTTTTATTTGTTTACTGTTCCACTTTTATCATTGTCAGGGCTATTTACAAAAGGGTGAAGGGTGAGTTTGGAGAAGGCCAATGAAGGGTGAGTTTGGAGAAGGGACCAATCTAGGACAAAATAGCTGATTTGGAAAGTGAGCTGAATTGGAGAATTTTTCCAAATCAGCTATTTTGGCCTAGATTGTTCACTTCTCCTGCCTTCTCCAAACTCTTCACCCTTTTGTGAATATGTGTGTCACATACTTCTGAATCCAATCTGGATACAGAATCTGGAAATTTTTAGTATTTATTATTTAAGCAGTACAGACAGCCACAGTGTTTAATGTCTGCTGAGAAAAGATCTGTCTGCCAAGTTTTTAATTTTTTCTGTGACCCCATTGAGTCAATTTTCTTTAACAAAGGCCAAACAGCAATAACACATTGTCAACAGTTCTGATCCTTCCTCACTTTACTAAACATGTGTTTTTGTTCTTTTCTCTGTCCCTGTTGGAGAATGTTCCCAATATCTGTGTGGATGGGCTTCGGGCTTGTGTAAATGGTGTTAGTTTGACAATATTTGAGATGCTTCTAAAATTATTCAGAATTGACTGATTGGGGCATCTGACATGCATTTGACCTGCTTTAAGTGGATTTTGCATTCCAATAGACTTGTATGGGATGCAGAACACCTTTGAAGCGAACAAAAGCCCACGACCACAGACTCTACCTTATGCTGTAGAGTTGTTTTCAGTTAAAAGTATCTGCGACCCAGTAAAGGCACTTGTATCTGTATGCATTCTGATTTGTCATATATGTCTATATTAGTCATCATGATCTGTTACTGCCAGGATAAATCCTTATGGTGGCAAACTGCTGGCTACATTATCCCCCATCTCCTCTTTCTTTTAAAAACGCCGCATTGAAATCAAGCTGCCTTTAAACCCAACCTCAGGCAAAACTTTTTTCTTCTATGTTTTAGATAGATTTGAAGATTACTTTTTTAGATGAATTTAAAAAATGTATATACTTCTATAACTTTTCTTATTGCTGCTTGTGACCGGTTACAGGAAGTGAAGTGAATTCCCTCTACTGCTGGCAACCAGTGATAGCAAAATTAGAAAAAGGGGGAGCAGTTGTCAGTGGGACAGGAAGTCATAGACAATAACAAAAGCCCAATGGAGGTTCTAACCCTTCCATCTTTTACTGAAGAGAATGTGGCACAATCTGTATCTCTTCTGGAGGGTATTCCCATCACTCCTTGTCCTTACAGAAAGTAGGGGTAAATCTCCCCACTAGAGACACAGACTGCCAATCAAAATCTGCATCTGTGTCGTCCTCACTCTATTAAAAAATATGTTTTGGCTTGTGTTTAATGTAAAAGGTGAGTAACAATCAGAATGAGTACAAAAAAACATATTATAAACTGCTGACTTTCAGCAATATTCATGGGATCTTTGAGGCTGGTTTACTGTGGCAATAAGGCTAAATTGTATTAATAAAGGATTGAAGGAAACAATGAGATATCTGTTTAACTAATATAAAATTATTGTTGACCAAAGTTCGGCTTTGAAGGTTAGTTTGCTGACCCTTTCAGTTGAGTTTCTAGAAGTGACCAAGGCTTGATCAATATAGGGATTCTCTGCAGAATTTCAGTTGTTAGCAAAATTGTATAATAAATAGGGTTCAAAGTTCCTGTCTCCAAGGGCCATTTAGTGTGTTCCGTAACAGTACTGTTGACCTAGCTCAGATTTTAATAGCTTTGCTTTTCTAATAAACTCAGGAAACTAAGGTAGAATGTTAACCATCATATAATCCTATAAATAAATTATATTGCAAACTGACCTTTTTCAGATGCCACATCCATTTTTAGTCACTGAAACAATTTAAAGGTTAACAGAATCATGCATGCTAATGTGATCTATAGCTGACTTATTGGGTATTATGTTCAATTCTAATTTCCCACAACATATTATGTATTCCCATTACATTTTGTTAAAGCAATCTGTTGTTTTTCTTGTTTTGATTTCCTTTTTCTATACAAAAGTCAATATCTGCATTCAGCTGAATATTGATAGCAAAAAGTTTTTCATTATTCGTCTTCTGTTACTTCTTGCTGTGTTATGCTGGTACTTTTTTATAGACTCTTATTACTCTGAGAACTTATTATACAGTACCGTATTTGCCGGCGTATAAGGCGACTGGGCGTATAAGACGACCCCCTAATTTTTCAGTTAAAACATAGGTTTTGGGCTATACTCGTCATTTAATAAATATGCTTTGCTATCTGTTTTACTGCTCCTGTCTAGCATTGCTTTGTTGTGCAACAGAACTGATAAATGCCCTCTTATGTAATTTTACCCACAGCAAAATAAGGGTTAACTGATGAAAGTGCAATGCCCTAAGTAACAAAGAAGATTCCACCCAATGCTGGATTTTCAGCTTTGCTTTAAACTGTCTTCTAGATCAACTTAAAGTGTGACAATTAAAAATATTTACTATCGGTCCAGATATCAGAAACAAAAGTGTTCTGCTGTAATACAATTGCCTTGCTTTGACTAACTACATGTGACCTGTTGACTAGAAAGACACACTCAGCTTCTTAGTGCAGTAAATATAAAACGTAATCACTTAAATTCATTTTTCATATACCTCCATTATCATTGTTCCAGCTATTCCTTAATAGCCATTTGTGCAAAGGACATTTTCTCCCCATGGGAGCTTTTCTATTTCTGCTTCTCAACATATACAAGTATTTGACACAAAATGACTATTTTAAACAGGAAAACAACATTTCAAAAAGTACAAACATTTTAGTAACATATAAATGTACAAATGTACACATCAAGCCCATATTGGCTTAGTTCTCTGAAAGCTCTGCAGGGGACATCTATCAATTATCTTCATGTATATAGCACTAGAAGAGTTGAAAGCTGTAAAATGTAAGGAAGTTCATAAGATGTAAAAGACTTCTACTTAATCCACTTCCTACCATCGAGTTGTGTTTGAGCCAGAACTCCCTTTTGTTCGTGATCAGCATGGTCACTTGAGCAACTGAAAATGAAGTAATGCAGAAAAGAGGAAGTCAGTGGGTGGCCTTCATTGGCATGTGATTTTGTAAACAGCAAGCTCTATGAATGTATTTGAGAAACGATAAATAAATTAATAATAAAGAGAGACAATGGTCACAGTATAGGCAATTCACTGGTTTATTTTCTAATTAGGGTTTCTTAAAATATAACTAGTTCATTATATCATCATGATCTAAAAGAACTCTCCCCGGAGGGAGTGATTACCAATTATTTTGGTAGCATGATATTTCATTCACTTGACTAGCTCGATTTGATTATATCCTTTTTCTAAACAATACTTGCTTCACTTTTTGTAATCTCATCAAATCCTAGAGTATGCAGTCCAAATCTCAATGTTAAAAAGAGATATCTTTTTAACTAAGAAACAATATTTATTAAAAGCAGAACTCCAAGTAAAATGACAAAGTTCAATGATAGATATGTAAAATGAGTAGCTATCTGTACAGTTTACTGTTTGGAAGAAAAAAACTGTTCTGTAAAATATTAAGCCTGTGGCAGGAAATGAAGCCTGCCTTTGGTAGGATGCTGGCTCTCTGTAACTATAACTAACCATTAAAGTCACTAAAAGAGCCAATTAAATAAAATTAAAGGAACTCTGTGGAAAGAAAAGTTGCATACTGTAACGAGAGCCGTAGGCATCCTCCAGCCAGGGATTCCCGTTCTAATCCGGCTCCACCGATGTCAGCGCCGGCCGCTCTGCGTTCCACTGCGGAACGCAGAAGATGCTCGACGTCCGATTTGTGAGGGCTCTGTGCGTTCCACGCTGGAACGCAGAAGTCGCATCTTTCCGATTAGCGGCGCCTCCCACTTCCTGGCCCTATTTAAAGCCCCAGCTGTGATAGCTTGGCGTTCCACTAATGAAGTCAGAACGCCTGCTATCACCTGGGACCCCAACCTGCTCTACTCTTGGCCAGCACGAAGGACCCGGATTAATAAGGAGTACTGCCCAGCAAGCCAGAGGCAGCCGCTGCTCCTACTACATCCTTATAACCAAGTAACCTGGTTTACCAGCAGCATTGACTTTTACTTTGAAACTATACTGTATATCTGTTTGGACTACCACTGGAAACTCCATTGATGACAGCCTCAGTTATGATTTGATGTACACACTCCATGCAGACTGTGCTCTAGAATTGAAGTTATTTTGCCTTTCTACCTGTGCCATATTTTCTGCCTCTTTACCAAGTACTGATAATTAGGGTATGGTGGTATGACTTAATACCCCTACCTATACCATTATAATTGCTGTAGTGTGGCTGTGATGCTTGAGTCCCTAACTCTCTGCTGAGAGTGAGAGTGACGCCAGGGACTCCTGCCTGAGAAGCCTCCGCAGTTGTGATCCACGAACCAAACTTACAGTACACCTGACAGATCTGTAACGAGAGCCGTATGCATCCTCCGGCCAGGATCTCCGTTTTAATCTGGCTTCACCACTGTTAGCGTCGGACGCTCTGCGTTCCACTGCAGAACGTGGAAGCCGCTCGACGTCCGGTCTGTGAGGGCTCTGTGCGTTCCACGCTGGAACGTGGAAGTCTTGTCTTTCCGATTAGCGGCTCCTCCCACTTCCTGGCCCTATTTAAAGCCCCAGCTATGATAGCATGACGTTCCACTAATGAAGTCAGAACGCCTGCTATCACCTGGGACCTGAGTATTGGGCGAATACCAGTACTCGCCCAAATGCTCCTGATGCCTACCCCGATACCGGAAACTTCCACTATCAGGAAGCCAGGCGGCGAGTGATTACACGCCGCCTGGCTTTCTGATTGGCCAGGAAGCCGGCTCCATGCTCCCTCATCACCAGGGAGCATGGAGCTGGCTTCCCGCCCCATCAGGAAGTTTGAGGCGGGTAATGACTCGCCCCCGGGCTACCCCTGCTGATGAGGTAGCATGGAGATAGCTTCCTTAATGGGACTTCCGATATTGATAAGTACCAAAAACAAAATATCAGTACTCGATACCGAAAAAACGATATTGGTGCATCCCTAATCGTTTTAATTGTAATGATCACATTTTTATTTGTTTACTGTTCCACTTTTATCATTGTCAGGGCTATTTACAAAAGGGTGAAGGGTGAGTTTGGAGAAGGCCAATGAAGGGTGAGTTTGGAGAAGGGACCAATCTAGGACAAAATAGCTGATTTGGAAAGTGAGCTGAATTGGAGAATTTTTCCAAATCAGCTATTTTGGCCTAGATTGTTCACTTCTCCTGCCTTCTCCAAACTCTTCACCCTTTTGTGAATATGTGTGTCACATACTTCTGAATCCAATCTGGATACAGAATCTGGAAATTTTTAGTATTTATTATTTAAGCAGTACAGACAGCCACAGTGTTTAATGTCTGCTGAGAAAAGATCTGTCTGCCAAGTTTTTAATTTTTTCTGTGACCCCATTGAGTCAATTTTCTTTAACAAAGGCCAAACAGCAATAACACATTGTCAACAGTTCTGATCCTTCCTCACTTTACTAAACATGTGTTTTTGTTCTTTTCTCTGTCCCTGTTGGAGAATGTTCCCAATATCTGTGTGGATGGGCTTCGGGCTTGTGTAAATGGTGTTAGTTTGACAATATTTGAGATGCTTCTAAAATTATTCAGAATTGACTGATTGGGGCATCTGACATGCATTTGACCTGCTTTAAGTGGATTTTGCATTCCAATAGACTTGTATGGGATGCAGAACACCTTTGAAGCGAACAAAAGCCCACGACCACAGACTCTACCTTATGCTGTAGAGTTGTTTTCAGTTAAAAGTATCTGCGACCCAGTAAAGGCACTTGTATCTGTATGCATTCTGATTTGTCATATATGTCTATATTAGTCATCATGATCTGTTACTGCCAGGATAAATCCTTATGGTGGCAAACTGCTGGCTACATTATCCCCCATCTCCTCTTTCTTTTAAAAACGCCGCATTGAAATCAAGCTGCCTTTAAACCCAACCTCAGGCAAAACTTTTTTCTTCTATGTTTTAGATAGATTTGAAGATTACTTTTTTAGATGAATTTAAAAAATGTATATACTTCTATAACTTTTCTTATTGCTGCTTGTGACCGGTTACAGGAAGTGAAGTGAATTCCCTCTACTGCTGGCAACCAGTGATAGCAAAATTAGAAAAAGGGGGAGCAGTTGTCAGTGGGACAGGAAGTCATAGACAATAACAAAAGCCCAATGGAGGTTCTAACCCTTCCATCTTTTACTGAAGAGAATGTGGCACAATCTGTATCTCTTCTGGAGGGTATTCCCATCACTCCTTGTCCTTACAGAAAGTAGGGGTAAATCTCCCCACTAGAGACACAGACTGCCAATCAAAATCTGCATCTGTGTCGTCCTCACTCTATTAAAAAATATGTTTTGGCTTGTGTTTAATGTAAAAGGTGAGTAACAATCAGAATGAGTACAAAAAAACATATTATAAACTGCTGACTTTCAGCAATATTCATGGGATCTTTGAGGCTGGTTTACTGTGGCAATAAGGCTAAATTGTATTAATAAAGGATTGAAGGAAACAATGAGATATCTGTTTAACTAATATAAAATTATTGTTGACCAAAGTTCGGCTTTGAAGGTTAGTTTGCTGACCCTTTCAGTTGAGTTTCTAGAAGTGACCAAGGCTTGATCAATATAGGGATTCTCTGCAGAATTTCAGTTGTTAGCAAAATTGTATAATAAATAGGGTTCAAAGTTCCTGTCTCCAAGGGCCATTTAGTGTGTTCCGTAACAGTACTGTTGACCTAGCTCAGATTTTAATAGCTTTGCTTTTCTAATAAACTCAGGAAACTAAGGTAGAATGTTAACCATCATATAATCCTATAAATAAATTATATTGCAAACTGACCTTTTTCAGATGCCACATCCATTTTTAGTCACTGAAACAATTTAAAGGTTAACAGAATCATGCATGCTAATGTGATCTATAGCTGACTTATTGGGTATTATGTTCAATTCTAATTTCCCACAACATATTATGTATTCCCATTACATTTTGTTAAAGCAATCTGTTGTTTTTCTTGTTTTGATTTCCTTTTTCTATACAAAAGTCAATATCTGCATTCAGCTGAATATTGATAGCAAAAAGTTTTTCATTATTCGTCTTCTGTTACTTCTTGCTGTGTTATGCTGGTACTTTTTTATAGACTCTTATTACTCTGAGAACTTATTATACAGTACCGTATTTGCCGGCGTATAAGGCGACTGGGCGTATAAGACGACCCCCTAATTTTTCAGTTAAAACATAGGTTTTGGGCTATACTCGTCATATAAGACTACCCCCCTTCCGAGGCAACACCATTTAAAAACATCAACATGGGCCATTTTGTTTAAATACACCCACTAATCTGTCAGCCCGCTGGATGTGCGGTAATACCAGAGTCATATATTGTGCAGTGATGACTTCAACTAGAATCCTCTGCAATGCTACACACTGAACCCTCATAGACTTGTATGTGGCCACCCCAGGAAGGAGCTTCACCATTTGACATGTTTGTCGCTGATTACTCAGTTCATGATCTTCTCCCTGCAGAGAAGCAGTGACTGCTCCTTGCAGAATTCCTGCACACACGCAGGGATTCCCCCCTCCCCTCTCCACCCCTCCAGCGCTGACTGAAGGGACAGACAGGGGAAGGGACAGGCACAGCTGGCTCTGCCTCTAGAGAGGCAGAGTCAGCTGGATGTGCGGTAATACTGTATGTACGGTAGCTTCGACTACAGTATACCGCGCTGAGCCAATCACAGAAAGCGCTGTACGCGGTATACTGTATGTAGCTTTGGCTACATACAGTATACCCCGCTGAGCCAATCACGGCGAGCAATGTATTCTATTAATGAATACAATCCCGGCTCGGATTGGCAGAGGTTGTGTACATTGCTCGCCGTGATTGGCTCGGCGCGGTATACTGTATGTAGCCAAAGCTACCGTACATACAGTATTACCGCACATCCAGCTGGCTTTGCCTCTCTAGAGGCAGAGCTAGCTGTGCCTGTCCCTTCCCCTGTCTGTCCCTCCAGTCAGCGCTGGAGGGGTGGAGAGGGGAGGGGGGAATCCCTGCGTGTGTGCAGGAATTCTGCAAGGAGCAGTCACTACTTCTCTGCAGGGAGAAGATCATGAACTGAGTGATCAGCGATTCTTGATCTATAGAGCCAATGTGTGACAGCTTCACTCATCCCATATTTCTCCTTTAACATACCAACATGGAACAAATTAGAGATGTTCATTATTATGAGTTACATGCACTTTAAATATCTATCAACATTTTTTTCACCTGTGAAAGTGGGGTACGTATGTGAGCTTTTAAAATACAGTAAATAACCTTTTAGCTGTATGGCTTGCACATGTAATATAATCTTTTGCTACTTCTTTAATACAATCTTCTTCAGATATTTTTGTAGGTTAAAGTTACATAGGCTTTAACTTCTCTTAATAAAAGCTACCTGTCTTGTCCTTGCTGAATTGAACAGCTTCTGTTATGAATGAATTCCATGTTCTAATGGCCTTGTGGCCTTAGTCTAAGGTTGTATTAAATTTAAAAAACCCGTTAAATACTGAGTCAGGTGGTCTGAAAGTAGACATGTGCTTTGCCCTTTTGTCTATTCTAGCAGGCTTTAATTACATAGAATTGTACCTGTAAGCCTTATAATAGCCTTGCTTACAGGAAGTGTAGACACACATGCTACAACAAGTAGTATTGGACCTAGAATTTCTGTTGTCTAAAAATAATAATACATATAGAACAAACAGATACGCTAGTAACTTTATAGATTATATTATATATTAAATTATCAATTAAAAATAATATATTTGGAAGTCTAATACAGTATTTGACACTCCTGTGTATGAAATGCATATTGTTTTGTCATCTAACATAAGAAATGATAGCAAAACATTACAACCTTAACATGTTTCATTTGGTATAGTGCAGCTAATAACATTTAAGAAGACTTTAATACACTGGGTTATAATTTAAAGGATTGAAGAGACACTGCCAATTTGTTGTTCAATTGATTGTAACTTGATGTACAGTAACTCAAATGATCCGGTTAATATGATTTCGATGTGCTATGTCCAGCTAACAACCTGTGGCACTGTAGAAGGTGCACATAGCAGTCTGAAAGACTATTGTAAGCAATTATATTTCCATTTATTAGCACAGGAAGAAGTATGCAGACGGATATTACAGTGAATGTGAATGATCTAGATGCTGGATGCATGCAATTTGGAGTATTGTTTCAGACTGTCTCCTCGGAGTTCTCAGTCTGTAGGTTATTAACATGTGAGATTGGGTGCACTAACTAGTATCTGATGCTAGAATGAAGACCTGTTCTTTGGTTCACTGGTATAAGTGCACAGAACTCCATGTGGCATTCAATCTGCAGCTGTTTCCTTTCCGCTATTACAGAGCTTTGGAGCTCTGTGATTGATATTGTTCTGATTACTTAGGAGTGGGAGTACAGTGTGTTTTAACATGAATTTAGATAACAGGTGGGGCAACAGTTGTTAGACTTAAGGGGCCACTAAGATCATCTTTAGCCAAATTAAGAAAAGCTAAGTAATAAATATATTTAAGACTAAGGGCCTGTTCACATGATTTTCAGGTCCAGATCAGATGCGGATCTGCAGACGCAGTGTTATGTGTTTTTGATGCGTTCCAGTTAGAAAAAATATATTTTTTTTTTGCTGGAGTGGGGCTGTCAGTATGTTAGTTGCAGCGCAGTGCATTTTTGACGCGTTTTAAACGCGTTTTTGATGCGTTTTGCGTTTCCTGACCGGACAAAATGTGACATGCAGTATTTTTTCTGTCGTAACCTGAATGGACTTCGCACGTGAGAACTGTAGCCCATAAAACACATAGGGATACCTTGGGATGCATTTTTAGTGCAGGAGCGTACGGATCAGGTCAGCACAGAAAACGGAGATCGTGTGAACAGGCCCTAAAGGGCTGATTTACGAAAGGCAGATAGGCCGTTTACCTTGCAAGGGAATTTTCACTTTGTAAGGAAATTGTCTCTTAACTTACAGTAGTAAATGAGGTTAAGCCCTGCTGACTTCCATCATCCAAACATGCGCATCATCCAAACATATGTGTAATTTTGCTTGGATACAGTTAAATATTATTTGCATAATGAACTTTCACCACTTTCATTAAGCTGTGGGGAAGTTCCCCTGCAAATTGAAGATTCTGTTTATAAGTGAACAGCCCATATTGGTCGCAGGTCATTCAACTAATTCACCACCTATGTGGCGAACAACTCCCATTAGACCCCTGGGTATGCCTGTTTCACCTCACCATTGATTCAACCCGATGATATAAGAAGTCGATAGTACCGCTCTTGCTAAACGCGGCCAAATCACTCATTCCCAGGCATTGGAGATCAGCCCAAGCTCCCTCCATGCAGGACTGGTTTCACAAGATCGACAACACTGAATTATTGGAGGAACTAATGCATACCGCTAAGGATTCTTACTCTTCCTTTTACAAAAGATGGGCCTGTTGGCTCGCCTTCAAGAACACGGACACTTACAAATCCTATATGCTTGTCCCAGAGAACCAAGCCCAGCCGGACACCTGAGCAGGGCCAACCCAGGTGGTCTCTGAGATACCTATACACAACCTTTCCCCAGCCCTACTCAAGGATAATACTAGGCACGCACGACTTGGAATGGGATGGCTAGAGAGTGTACCTGAAGTCGTGGGTAGTATATGCCAAATACTTGTACTGATTGTTTTCCATTGATAAACATGTTGATTTAAGAGCGAGGTCTTGACCGGACACTCTTCCCCCCCCTATGTTCTATCCGTTTTTCCCCCTGTTCAATGTACTTGTTCTACATGGTACCTAGCCTTTATGCTACTGCTACTAATTGCCTGAATTTGCTATGGCGTGCCATGTAAATGTGACGTGATACGTGTATTTCATTTTGAAAACTAATAAAACAAAATAAATTAAAAAAGTGAACAGCCTATTTGCCTTTAGTAAATCATCCCCTAAATATCTTTATATGTGCCTAAGCAAAATAATGACTGATTCAATTTCATACAGCTTTTTTCACACATAATGATTGGATATGTGTGGATATGTGGATCTGTGTCAATTAAAGTATCACAAAAGAATGGGATACATTTGTGATAACCTATGCAACAAAATAAATACTAAAAATAGGTTATATACATATCCTCAAACAGTGCTACTTTTTTAATTGGGCTTTTTATGTTGATCACCATTCAGTTCAGCAGTACTTATTTGGATGTTAAGCGGCATTGCATTTAGGGATTAATATAACACTCCCAAAACCAGCCCAAACAAGTTTTTTGTTTACTGTTCTCTGTGTCTATATTAGGAATACATGTATAACAGCAATGGGAAATCTCTCCAAAAAGGACAGACAGCAACAAAAACACAACTTGACATCTATGTCTTCCTGTCATAAAGACACCCTTATCTCTCAAAAAATGAAGGTGTCAAAGGCAAGTGAGAGCCAGTTCCCACAGTGAGGTCACAGGTGGAAATGAAATTATAATAGAAGTTGAACTAACTAACTCCTGCTCTATCCAAGAATAAAAAAAACATTTTAGTTTGGCCTTTAAAACCTCAAAGATATGCTTCAGCCATGTGGAACATGTTTAATGACCTCTTGTCAAATGTGCTGACTAACATAATTATCAACTTATCATGCTCACAGGGTGTGTGTTTTCACAGCTGAGAGCGCTTTCCCTGATATGCTCCGAGCCACTGTTTTTCTATTACTGTATACATCTTACACCAAGTGATCTGAAAATCCTGCAAGCAATTCTGATTCTTGCAAAGATTCTTTTGGGGAAATGTATTAAAAGCTGAGCAGACAGAATCTGGAGCAGTTGCCCATAGTAACAAACTATTTATTTATTTCTGTTCCAGTGACAACTCAGTCTTTGTTCACTTGAAATTCTGTTGAAAGTTGTCACCAGGACAGCTACAGAAAGTGAACCTACCACTAGGGATCCAGACAGCCATACAAATAAAAACCTAACTAAAGTACTAACCTTTCCCTACTGTATACAAAGCTAAAAAATGGCTTTAGGTACATTTAAGCATTTATAGACAACATTTATTATTTAAAGTTCAATATAAAGATTCTTACATGAGACATATTTTGACTTGTTGGCTTTTAGGCCAGTAAGTTCACTCAAACAACATCTACAAATTAATCAAATAATTAAAAAAAAACACATTTGCTCCTACATAGCTCACCTCTCATGGGACACAAAAGCTTTCACTGTCTTACCAAATTCATTTTACTTAGCAGATTTATTTATATGTGTAGAAGCTTCAAACTATACATAGACTGACATTTCAGTGGCTAAATATGGAATTAAAATAATGCTTTTGTGTGATGAAATATAGCATACAATTTCATGAATTCCATAGCATTCTGTACACAGATTTGTGGCATATTTTACATACATAAAATCAATATATTCAGGAGTGTGATACCTTCTTTACATGGACACTGGACACATCTGCATCTCCTCCATTTTTTTGTGAAAACTGTATAATGTTTTTTTTGTTTTTTTTT
>NW_017306978.1:267626-299754 GCF_000935625.1 Nanorana parkeri | reverse complement strand
CTGGTTTAAACAAGCCAATATGATTATGCATATGTCTGGTTTTAAAGCCCCATTTTTATTTTGATCATATTTAGCCTGGGAGTTCAGCCAATATTTAGTTTACACCTTTTTTTCTGTTCTCTGCAAATCCCTACTATAGTAATGGGTTTTAAACAAGTGTTATCTTACTTTGCATCCACCTGGATATTGGAAAACTCAGAAATCTCTAAATCTAAAGATTATTTGGTGCATGTTGAGGCATAAAATGAAAGATTAAATATCATCCCACGAAAGGAAACTGCAAACAAGTCAACTTATGTTAGTTCCAAACTTAGATTCGTTTTTTTTATATAAGGCTTTCTTGAAATGAATAAATAAATAGTAGACATGAGTGAACTTAAAAAAGCATGACATTATTTCAAAGAGCCATCAACATCAATCAATCAATCAAAACCATGGATAAAGCTGGGACCGATTAAAAAATTAGGTCTTCTATATTTATGCCCAATGGTGGGCACCGCACTCAGATGAGAGTAAAAACTGCCCTGGTGTACTCAAGCAAAGTAAATACAAAGTAAATACAAACAATCCAGTGGAAGAGGCACTCACTGGTCTTGGTAAATAAATAATGATAAAAGGTACAGTTTTTTTAAGCTGTGCATTGTGACATGCATGAAATTTGTTCCTGCAAATGTGTACAATTGCTCACAGGCAGTCCCCGGGTTACGGACGTCCGACTTACGGACAACCTGTACTTATGAACCGAGGTCCAGCAGCCTCCGGTACATTTAGGAGAACTGTGGCTGCTGTGGCCTGTGTCCCTTCAAATCCCTGCTGCTCTCCCCACCTGTGTTGGTGGAGGCAGTGGGGACACAGACCGCTGCATTCCTCTGCTGCCCCCGTATCTCCGCTGCTGTCCTGTCCGGTTCCTCCTCTTCTTCTGGTCCGTCCGCACCTCCTCTTCTGCCCGTCCGTCTGCTCCTCTTCCTGGGTCCATCCGCTCCTCTTCTCCCGGTTCGTCCGCTCCTCTTCCTCCAGTCCGTCGGCTCCTCTTCCTCCGGTCCGTCGGCTCCTCTTTCTCCGATCCCCCAGTCTGGCCGCTCCTCCTCTGCCCTGCCCCTAAAATTTAAAAAAAATGTAAAAAAAGTAAAATAAATAAAAAATAAAAATTCAAACAAATAAAACAAAACTAAGTTTATAAAATAAAATTAAAAATAGAAAGAAAAAAACTTTTTTTGCTGAGTCATTTTAAATAACAATTTTTTAAAATTATATTACAATCTTCTGAACAACGGGAGCAGACAGCAAAACAAACATGACCCTTCCCTATGCTATCCAAAACTAAAAAATGTTTTTTTGGCTGGAGTTACACTTAAAAAATTTACCTGTTCTGACTAACATACAAATTCATCTTAAGTACAAACCTACAATCCCTATCTTGTATGTAACCTGGGACTGCCTGTATAGTAAAATACTCAACTAGCTCCTTACTAGATAACACTGAGGATCAGAAGGGGCCCTAGCTAACAGCAGAGGTACCCTTTAAAACCAAATTGCTTTTTGTATACTCATTAAGTACTGTGGTCAGTTAGCTAGGGAAGTTTTGGTTATTTATTTTCTAGGCAACACAGTTACAGGAAAATAAAAGATATCTATTTTGGGAAGTAGATTTGAATTGCTTTTCTTTTCCCCTGAGGTGTGAATATCGTTTCTTTGTGCTTCACTACCTACATTCATATCATACCATCTATCACATGTGCCTTTAGAATGTTGAAAATATACATTTTGCATTATTATTGTGCCAGAATAAATAGAATTGTGGATGGCTTGATTGTGCTAAAGTTTTATATGTTTCCATTTACTAGGCTTTGTGTAACATATGCCTTGACAGTACTCTTGACATTTAATTCTACCATGATCTGAAACATGTTTATCCTCCACCAATGTATACATTGAGTATTGTCACTACACTCCCACTACTACTGAAATGCAGCTGTCTGGCATTTTAAACTTTCTCTACATGTGCACTTTTTTATAATTAATTTTAGCACTTTTACCGCTATTTTACACATGCTCTTTCCAAGTGCCTTTTTACATATGCTGTAGTCTAAACTAAACTTATTTAACCATTTCCTGGCCAATTACATCATAGTCACAGTTAAACTGATGAATAATATAGCAATTTTCTTATCTATAATTTGCAATAACATGTTGGAGCTGCTACGTTCATAAGAAATAATATACCAAATAATGTCAGGATAATAGCCGTGCACTATAGGGAACATGAAAATATATATATATTCTTCCAACATGCCTTTGAGTTATTTGGGGATAAACTTGAAGAAGTAAACTTCTCTCCTTATATCTAAATCAATAATTTACCAATTATAGCATGGGTTACTATAATGAATCTCAATGATGCTTGGAACCCCAGTATATAGCTTTAACTCCTGATGGGGATTTTTACAGTGAAGAATACTTGGTGTGGCATGGATAAAGCAATAATTTATTTTCTTAATAGTAAATTAGGGGACACATTATGCAGTATCCAGCTACATTGGGTTATGATGCTGCCTTTAGGGAATTGGGCACTGGCAAACAAAAGCTATTACAACAGCCCAGTATAATTCCTTCCACTCCCATCATGACACATTTTTTGCTAGCGTTCTAAGAGAACAAATGTCTTCTATCTTTTCAGAGAGGCAACACCTTTTCTTTTCTTTGTATTCATATTTTTTTCCACCTACCATTTTTCTTCAGGAGCTGCAGAGCCAAAAGAGGCTCATTTTACTACTCTCCAGTGCAGCTGATCCTTGATATTGCCACAGAAGACAGAAGACATATTCAGACCCCGTACAGAGGAATTGGGGCTGGCCTGTATGTGTCCTTAGGCTCTGGGCTTTGCTGAAGGTGCTTGCATAAGTATCTGTGTGCTTTACAGGTCCAGCGTCATGGAGCTCACATCTGGTGGGACCCTTTCCCTGAAGACTCCTTAGGGAGTGTACCTACCAGAGGGGTGGAATCAGCATGTTCCCTAAATCCTGCCTCTCTTTTCCCAGAGTGCCTGTGAGGGAACCGAGGGAGCTCTCAAGATGCTAAGCTTTGCTAAGTCAGGGCTTTTACTGCGGTGCCTACTTGCTTGCTTTTTCCTCCAAGGGGTTAACTTTCCATTGGTCGCATGACTGGCAGCATGTAGAATTGCTGTGTCATATTTGATGTTGGTGCTGCCACAGTCCTCTAATGTGACTGTGGGGGTCTTTAGCTCTACTGCTTCTGCATGGGTCTTCTCCCCAGTGCCACACTGTGCATGTGCATACCATTTCTGGCTTGAGCACAAACCTCATTGTTATCCCTCCATCTTTTCACCTATGCACCATCCTCCATGATCCTCTGGACACACTTCTGGGTTCCCTGCCATCTTACAGTGGCCTGGTTACAAACACCATGAACACTTCCTACTTCAGCAGCAGTTTGTGAGTACCACTTGTGGGCAGTACTTTACTTGTTTACCTAGTATGGTGGATCATAAGCAAGAGAGTAGTAGTCCTGTGGGCTTTGCCAGCTTACATTCCTTTGTGTTGTGGAGTGTGTTCTCTCTAAGCCCTCGTTCACACCTGAACGTTTTGTAGCGCGTTCTACGCTTGACGAACGCTCTACAAAACGCTCAAAAATATAAATCCCATTGTATTCAATGGTCTCGTTCCCACCTTGGCGTATTTCCGCCCATCCCTAACGCGCTACAAAACGGCCCACGCCTGAAAAGGTACATGTACTACTTTGGGCCGTTTTGTTGCGCGTTTCAATTGGGATACAGCCAAGTAGCCTTCGGAAACGTGCGACGGTCGCGCAACTTTTTTTACCGCGAATCGCGCGACAGACGCGCATATGCAATATGCCTAGGTGTGAACGAGACCTAAGAGACCTAACACCGACAGACCACTGTCCCCTACTAGAATCTTCCTAAACTCCTTCAGGGCCAACTGCACCTCTGTTTTATCTATGGAGGAATTCTCTGCTACTATGTCTTGAGTTTATGGGTACAATTGCAGCCATGTTATTTGACTCAGAACACAGGAGCTGAAAAAATTGTGCTTCCACACTCTCTTCTCCAGCTTTGCTTTTCCTGCAGATGGGATCCTGGATCTATTTGAATGGGTCCTTCTGTCCTCCCACAACTGGATCTCTTGCTTGTGGCTTTACTCTACTGTGTTGACAGCCTTCCTTTCCGTACACTTGCAAAAGACCATTTTGGCTCAAATCATTATTTGTTTGGATTATTGTTTGAATAGACTATTGAAGTGTTGAAACATCTGTCAGCTATTTATTGTTGTGTTTGTCCTCCATGAGGAGCGTCACCATCTCTATTTGTCCTGGTGAAAATTTTCTCTACTATATACTAAATTCTAAAAACATGATATTGCGCAAGGGAAATATGCAATATCAAAAATTTTAAAAAATCCACATTGTTTCCTTTTTGAAAAGTTCCTTATCAAAATCGCCACACTGTGGGGTCATGTGGTGATTGAGGTGTGTGTGTGGAGATTAGGGGGTGAATGTTGTCATGGCTTTAAATTTACAATGGGAAAGTGAAATTGTTTTATGGGTTTGCAGTGCGTATTATTGTTACTTTGTAATGGATTAAAGGATTTTTGTACTATATGATAGAACTATAGTTCCCTTTTTTTTCTTCCTTTTTGAGCACTATCTCTGTGATAGAATATGATGGAAAAATCCAGACAGTTGAGTGAGCAGAGAAATTACTAGTTTGCTGCTGCTGCTGCTGTTTCATTGTGTGGGGGCTGGGGGTGGGAAGATGATGCAACCGTATTCCTTAATTGTAAGTGGTGTCATCCTAACTGGCTGTGCCGTATGAAGGGACTTTGTAAGTCTTAGAACAAGATGTTTCGAAATGCGCATTTTTGTCAGGTAAACAGCTCTCCTTCATATATTCTATCTGTGTATTTAGCTGCTTGCCTGAGACTCAACTTTTAGATAGTGTTTTATTTAACTGTTACCTACATTGGGTGAACAGGCAAAGGGCAAATCCCATCTGTTCATACTCCCACTCTACCAATTAGCACAGGGTGGTGAATTCACATTAAACAAAAGGGAGGTAAGAAAGAACTTGACTTAAAGCTCCCACTTGGTACTAAAGGGCACACAGGCTTTTAACAGTATGGTGTGGTCCCAGGCTCTCACAGCCCCTCCAGTCATTGGTATAACAAATAATAGTATGCCTTATAAGCAGGGTCATGTCACTTGTTTTTAATCCAAATTAAACTATAACAAAAAAGCCCCAATCAAATGGAGCGTGGATACGTTGCTTTTTAGAATAGTCTAGAATTTGCTAGAATGTCTAGAAAATATCAATTAGCCCAATATGGGTTGCATCTTTAAATAAAAAGATCAATTTAATAATCTATTATGAACACATTAAAGACCCACTCCACCACTTTTTTCTGGGCTCACAGATGAATGTTCCAAAGAACAGTGACCACATAATAAAGGCTACAGCACTTTCTGCAGCATTCAGGACCACCAACCACTGGAGAAGAGGCAAAATAGGACCACCACTCAATCTGACCTGTCAGATGATCTTATAAAGTGGTACATATCCTAAAATTGTTGTTTAATTTAGTGCAAGGAATGGACACACATATACCCAGAGTTGAGCTTTAAATTATCTGTAGATACATTACAGTGTACCATGCATCCCAACAAATATGCAGTGATATAAGCAGTGCAGCTACTGCTGTGATGGGAAAAAAATGTTAACAACAATCTGGACACAAAGAGACAACAAGTAATAAAACTGGTCATTTTAGTACACAGATTATGTGTTGTATAGCATTGCAAACTATCTCTCCTTTCCCTTAATGACTCTAAAAATCATATTTACTTAATAATTGGGATAGCATTTACAAAATGTGTAATACTTATTCATTCAGAATAAAGAAAAACCTGCCACAATAATCCATCATCATCCAGCTTGGCCAGTGCTTAATTCAATTAATATCTGAACTATATTATTCATGCCACTTGGGTTTTCTAGCAATAAGGGTGAAAAACCATGCTAGAATTTCTGAAGTTGAGACATCAAAAATACTTTAGAGAGAACATCACAACAATCTAAAATTGTTAAAATCACCTACTTTAACGTTGTGACAGCAGTTGCTATAGCTCCCATTTTTAAATGAGGGCACTATGAAGAATCTATTTTTTTGGTAAGCAACAGATGCATTCTACTTTTAGACTAGAAAGTTCTCTGAAATATTTTGTTTCCAGCAGTGTACAGGAACACATAATAGGAACATAAACATCAGTACAGACAATAGCTGGCATAATAAAGAGAGTCTTTTGTGTCTGGAATCTGGATAGTAAAGGATGGACACCGGCACTCCAAAGCAAGTTCAGTACGTGTTTATTAACGTACTAGTTGCAAGTAGAACACTCTAAACAACGTTTTTGGGTTCTCACAGGATCCCCTTCATCAGGCTAACAAGTGAATCTGGATAGGATACTGCATTTACCTCATAGAACTCTAAATGTATTTGTTTTAATATTGCTATAATTTAAAAAAATATGCTTTATCTATCAACTGTATGTCTTTTTTACAAATGAAAATATTCTCTCCAAACACGACCACGCAAATGTTCATTCTTCACGTGGAAGTATGACAATGATTGCTTTTAACTGACAGCCTTGAAAATTGACCATTGTAATGGTACTGTCTGAATTGCACAGAAAATTGACCATTGTAATGGTACTGTCTGAATTGCAGAACCCAAACACAATCTCAGAAACAGTAACCAAGACATACAGTCAGGGGTGTATCTGCCGCAAGACAAACAAGGCATTTGCCTTGGGCGGCACTCTCCAGGGGGGTGGCAAAACAGTCAGGCAATCCGTGCTGCACAGAATTCGGCAGCCTTGGCTGCCTAATCTAGCGGGACAGTCAGTTTTGAAGTGACATGGTACCTTAACACTGCCTTGGCTGCCTAATCTAGCGGGACAGTCAGTTTTGAAGTGACAGGGTACCTTAACACTGCCTTGGCTGCCTAATCTAGTGGGCCAGTCAGTTTTGAAGTGCCAGGGGACCTTAACACTGCTGTGCGCAGACAGCATTTGAAACCCTGTCACATCCAAGTGTGCATCGCAACCGCCGAACATCTCATCTCATCATGAGATGTTTGGCGGCTGCGATGCAAGCTTGAATATGACAGGGCTCCTAATGCTGTCTGCACACAGCAGCATTAGGGACTCCTGTCACCCCCGTAGGGTGGTGTTGGGGGGGCGGAGAAATGTTAACACCGCCCCCGCATATAACTCCCCCCGCAACAGCCTCAGACTATCAGTGGTTCCTCCTTACAAGCTGTAATCGGCTGTGTCAGTGGGCAGCCGATTACAGACTGTATGAAGAAATCGCTGACAGTGTGTGAATTTCCATCCCCCAGTGTTGTTTACTCACCCCTCCGCTCTGCTCCTGCTGACAGCAGTGCAATCATCCCCATTCCAGCAGCTGGCAGCAATAGCGAGCCTGTTATTGGCTCTTTTAAATTGCAGTAGCCAATAACAGGCTGGCTATTGTGCCTGCCCACTGCCTGCTGTCAATCAGCAGAAGAGGACCTGATGGAGAACTTTCTCCTTCAGGTCCCTCCCCTGCTGATTGACAGCAGGCAGTGGGTCGGGGGGCGGGGGTGCAATAGCCAGCCTGTTATTGGCTTTTGCAATTTGAAATATCCAAACACGGGCTGGCTATTGCCTCCAGCAATACAGTTTAAAAAAAAAGAAAAAGTAAAAAAATAAAGTTAAATAAACGAAAATTAAAAATACAAAAAAATGTAAAAAGTTTAAAAAAGTAAAGTTATCTGTATCCAGTGACTGACAGGTTATGCAAAAAGTAAAAAAACAGGAAGGTGTGGGGCAAATTTAGTGTGGGGGGGCGTCTGAGTTTCGTATTGCCTAGGGAAGCCCCAAACCAGAATACACCACTGCATACAGTGCAGAACTTGCTGCTTGTGACCTGGGCGAAAAAAACCTTTAAAGTGGACCTGTACCCCCTTTCACTACAAATCACATCAGCATGCATCATTCCATGCTGATATAAAATAATATCACATTCATTAGTTCAACAAACATGTTTTTCATTTGCTCACAAATAGAGTTCATCCGCTTTGGCACAAATGATGTAATCGTGCCCAAGCTTTGTATCTTGGGTAGATTAAATCAGCAGATGATTGCTGGGAAATCTAATCTGTAATCTCACAAGATCTCAGAGCATTTTCCTCCCCTGAGATTATGTGCATGGTCACATGTCCTAGTCACATGTGCCAGAATTCCAGGAAGTAAAGAGAAATCTAGTATGCTGCTCATAGTTAAAATGGTCACTGTCAGAAGACTGGGAAGTAAAAGGAAAACAAGGTATGCAAAGATTACAAAGCCGGCAATTATCTGTAACTATCTGTTTGTAGATTGTCATTACTAAACATTTCTAAAGGTGCATTTGTTGTCATTTTAAAGATATGGGAAAAGATCCTCTTTAATGGCCTGGGTTGTGACACTAGTTCCATGTTAACAATAATGGAGATTTCTAGGTAGCTTTGTTGGCTCCACAACTTTATCTTTTGTGAGTTGATTATGGTCATTATTCTTTTACCAGCTTATACATATGATTGAAATGGCAGGAACAAAAGTCGAATTCTTGCCTATAGTGATCAGAGAGGTTTCTTATTTAATAAAAAAACGGAAACAAGCAATATGATTGGTGAATATGGGTATCAATTATATGTTTGTTCCCAGTTTTTTTTTAATAAAATGACCCTAAAATCTGAGAGTTCTAGCAAGAATTTAGCTCATTGGCTTATATGTCTAATTGCAAGATTTATGGTTCAATGCCTGTTGCCTTTCAGTTGAAGATTTTAACATCTGTTCCTAAAATAAACTAAATGCTTTTCTGATTGGAAGTAGAATGAAGCCACACCAATTTAGGTAAAGCCAAACTGAAATGGTATATTAGTACTATTTTTGTGACACAAATTAAACTAGCATGACTGTAAAGTGTTTTCAGTTGGTTTGCTATGCATGTTTGTTTGTAAGGAAATGTAGTCTTACAATGCTCCACTACAAAACTGTCTTTTAAAATGTATAAATAAAAGCATACATGTATAAATAAAAATGTATAAATAGATAAAGCCTTCATAAATGTCTAATTTCAGTTCTTTGAAATCTAATATTGTCACAAACTAAAACATAACATAGGTTGATATCAAATGCCATCAACTTAAAGGTCATGCAACATATGCTTACCTCTAAGGGGCCATACGATCCTGTAAGCTTCTGAAACACCCCCTTGTGATGACTGCTGCTTTATGTAAATAAACGACAACATTAATATTATACCAAAGTGTGCTGGTGAAGATCCTTGCTTTCCTGTGTTTTACAAATGGGGCAAATCTTTTTACAGGTGTGGACTGATCATTTGATAGTTTATAAAGTGGCTACGTCATAAAGTCAGTTATGATGCGTCTAATGCTTTTTCATGTATTGATGTAGCTTCTCTGTTTTTCTGGCTCATGGTTTCCATATCTGTATAATGCTCTAATTATAGTAATTCCCTGAGTAGAATGCTATTGTACCATACTTCTGCTTGGCTTGACTACATATGTATATGTGACAAATAAACAGCAATACTAAAAAAATATTTTCCAGAATATCTTGTTTCCCCCAGGCAGTACAGAACCTCTTGCTGATTAAATGCCATAATTTATACATAATGATGTAAAAAGTCTGATTATTTTTCTATACTTTTCAGAATCACACTAGGGAATCAATATTTTTAATATTCATTCACTTTTAATAGAAATCAGTTTTGTTATATATAATATGGCACGCAGAAATGGTGGTAATTATGGTATTTACAATCCTAAATTAATCGAACACAACTGGAAACCTACTCAATGTAAAATATAATTTTATGGTATCCTAAGTTTTCTCTCTGTCCATGGTGCTGAAATATTTTTAGCAGTTTTTAGGTAAAATAATTATAATTTTCAAAAACTGCAGGCTTGCAAGTCTTCAAGTACAGATTACTCCCCAGCAAGAGGAACACATTTTAGCACAGTAGCGATATCACCAAATCTCACTTAAAATCTTCTGACACCAGCAGTCAGATGCACAGTGCCTTATATGATCTCACACTGAAGATATACTACTATGAGACTCAGCGCACACAATCTTTCAGGAGGAATTTAAGACATTAAATATAATTTTTTTTCAGGCTAATGTTTAGGCACAATAAACATTTTTGGATGTTCCTTATATTTTTTTAAGAAGCTCATGCTTATTTTTCTCTGTGCAAAACGCAGCAGGTCACGTGACCAGACTCTCCTGTTTGTTTTGTTTTTGTTTTTTTAGGAAGGGGGGGCTTGTATAATTTCTTTGTAAATTGACACCTTAGTGTATTTGTTTCTGGTATGTTGTATTTATTGGATATATATGGATATATTTACAGTATTTACTCTTAAAATGACACTATAATAAATACTGTACTCAGGGTATCTTTAAAGATGGTCAGTGCTCTGTGCTGTGCCTACTTCATTTTGTTAAACTTTTAATGGTTTAATACTGTAAAAATCCTGTGCAACTGGTGTGAATTTCTGTGATGCATCAGGCAGCTTGATATCAGAAGGAATAAAGAGTGGCAGCGTGGGTGTGATATTGAAAATGTTGTTGTGAGTGGCTTGAATACTTTGTTTTGTATCTCCAGCAGAAACCCTGATATTGTATCTGAGCAGAACATGTTGACTTAAAGTCAGGGTACTTCTCAGTCCTGTTTCCCCATGGCAACACTTTTTGTTAACAGTGTCTATCCACCTGGGAATAAAAGGTAAGGTTTTTTTTAAGTGAAACTGGCACCCTTGGACTTTGTTCTACATGTGGGCAAGGCTGGTCTATTGTAAGAAAAATGTAATTGATGGGTTAAGGGGAATTCTTATTTTAAATGTAGAATCCCTATTTTAAAGGGTCATAGGCTGTCTTTTGTGAAGAGACCTCCTGTGCACTTTGCCAGTAGTAAGTTGTTAAGTGGGCTTTCTAACCACTCTTTCCTGTTCACTAATATGCCAGGTAAATCAAATATTTAGCTGGTGGTGCCAGAGTCCATTACACATTTCCTACCAGTGGAGTGGATTTTCCATTACTAGCTCATTTATTTTTATATAGTGATTTCAGTAGCTACTTAAAGTATATAAAAATACCCCATGTTTAATTAGAATGAGTCTATAAATACATGTGCTATTTAACTTGTGAATTTTTTTTTAATAAGTCAAAAAAGTGATGTTAGTTTCAGCATTCCACATATACCTTCCCTTTGCTGTTTATACTATTTAAAAGCAACACCTATTTTAGAACCTTTCCCCAAGCTACACAGTTGGGAGACAACAGAGATTTAACTTTTGTATCTGCAGGGCACCGAGAACAAGGGTGAGTTATGACAGTAACTAATTTCATGGCTCTTTTCAAGAAGAAATAGCCTTTTTCAAAGCTTTCTCCAATGGTATCTGTATGTTGACTACAAATTCAGTCCTTTAAACATCAAAGTGCCCTTAACTGAATTAATAAGTGTTGCCTTTTCATAGAGTTTAGTCTTCCCTCATACTTCTCTATTTTGTGGTACTGAGAAAAATATTTTGGTTTTAGAGGTTTCTTTTTTATATATAAATCAGACACCCAAGTTTAGGTACATTTAAATTCAAATATTTAAAGTGTAAGTGAATTACAAAGCAAGTGGCTATTTGAAAACCATTAGATGAATGTATGCATACATACTTAAAAAGAAAGAATTCAATAATAAATCAGCTTACCTGCATCTGCTGTCTTGAGCCTCCTGCTGCTGGACCTGGCCTCCCCCAGTGCTGCACCAACCCGGAGTTGCTTGGTCCCCAGCCTCCTTGCTGCCCGACCAGTGCTACGGGGATCCGGCGGCCTCCGCCGCCCGACCTGCGCTTTGGGGACCCAGCTTCCTCCGCCGCCTGGCCGGAGCTGCGGGGACCTGGACCTGCCCCCTCCTGCTTCTCCCCTTCTTCCCCTCCTCCTCCTCCTCCCTACCTCGATTAGGCAGCTGTGGCTGCCAGATTCAGTGCAGCCTGGCTCGTCTGTTTTGGGGTGGCATTTTTGCCACCCCCTCCCACAAAGTGCTGCCCTGCCTTGCGGCAGATACGCCCCTGCCTGACGGTTTGTGCTATCCCACTAATTGATCTGTACCACTTCCAGGAATTTTCTACTTGTTTGCTATCTTGACATATCAGAAACCTATTGAAAAGGATGCAGCCAAATGGCCATAATGAGCAGTCCATATAGCAGGCACACCTATTTAAGAGGAGAGTGAAGAGGTAAATAGGTTTTGTCAAATAACAAGCAAGGCTCCCCTAAATACGGAATCCCATAAGATGGAGCTGTCTATAATAGAAAAACAGGCAGTACAATGTATCAAAAATTTAATGAAAATAAAGAAATAGAAAACAACATAAAACAAAATCGCATCAAAAAACCACCAACTGACAAAGACATTTAAAATCAATAAAAGGCAAGTCCTCCTTAGTATGGCCCGAGTGAAAAAAAGGTGCAGTTGAAAATATATTTCGACCAAGTGGTCAAAAAACTAACTTTAAGCACAAGCGCTGTATAGAAAAAGCAGATACATATGTATCAAATGAAGAGTTACTCACTGTACAGTGTATTTGGATGGTTAGGCAGTCCCTGCAGGGAGTAGTATTGAAGCTGTGTCCGCTGTGTCCACACGATCCAGACTCTGAAATCTGTTTCAATCAATTGTGGTGATATGACCAAGATGGAAAGGTGCTGCAAGGTCTCCACACTGATATCCACCTGCAGGGTGATCCACAATCTATGTTGCTGGATAAGGTTTAAAGATTTTATTCCACACATGCGGGTGCACTTGAAGGCACAGATAGATGGAAATCCATGAATAAGATATCACTTGCGTGGCAGGTTGAAAATCTGTCAGTGTTGTCACAGCCGGTATATTAAACACATCGCCGGCTGGGGATCCATCCGTGGGTTCACACAGCAGGCTCTCACAGCGAGTAAATGTCCTCCAATAGACAATTGGACGCAGGTATCCGAGTCCACCACTTCTATGCTGTAGCTTGATTTGCTTATAGTGAGAAAACTTCAAAAAGGACTTCAAACAGCCAGCGCTGCCGAGGAGGTAAATCGTGGGCATACAAGGAGGACTGGATACACGTTATCCCTAACGCGTTTCCCCCCTATACACACAGGGGCTTCTTCAGAGGGACGTGTACTGTGTGTCTTGCAGAGGCCAAACATATAGCTCAACTGATGAGGGTTAATGATGTTCAGGTGTCTAGTATAGTTAATGAGCCGAACAGCGGCTCCATTATTCCAACACAAAAAAAAGGTCCATTCATAAGAAAAAAGTCAGTTCATGAGGGCGGCCTGTAAAGCCCCATAAGTGCAGATCAAGATAATAGATATCATCATCTTTGTTCATTATAGTATCCAATAATGACCTTAATGAATTCAAGATATATAAATATATGAAAATTGATTTTAAATGTTAGATTTTTGATCTCACAGCTCAGTCCGTCAGTGTGCATTTCCCAGAATATGACACACCAGCAGGCCTGCCTAAAGATCGGCAAACGGTGAGAGATGAACATTTCCCACAGAGAAACAGAAATAAATAAATAAATCTCCCTCGATCTATATAGGCAGATCCATTAACCTATCGCAAAACAGTGCAACAGCCGGTATGGAGCTGCATCGAGATCAAATTTATTTATAGATGTACGCATATATATTTTCGAGGCATAGTTCATATAAATCATCAAGGCATTAGGTTTTATTTGCACTAAAAATAAATAATAATAACTAGTTTCAACTCATAAAGAAAGTTGGATTAACTAGTAATTCATTGAAACATATCATTTAATGCAAATATGTATATGTATTGGGAAACACCATGTCTGGAGGGGAGGGGGAGGAGAAAAAAAAAGGGGGAAGAATGGCTCAGAGGTTGTCTAGTAAAAGGTTAGGGGAAAGAGAGAGAGGGCTCACAGGTAGCAACTGAAATTGATCGAATCATTCAGGCCTGGCGCCTCATGGGAGCCTGTCTGATGGATCCATCTGCATTCTCTCTGTAAAAGGAGCTTGTCCCAATCGCCTCCTCGTCTATGTTGATGAACCCTATCCAGTGCAAAAAAGTGAAGGCCGTCGATTCGCCCATTATGTGTGTATACAAAATGCCTGACTATTGGTGATCTCAGATCACGGGCCGAAATATCAGCCAAGTGATCCGAGATCCTATTCTTCAGCATGCGCTTGGTTTTTCCCACGTAATACATGTCACAACTGCATAGCATCAAATAAATCACCCCCTTAGTGGCACAGTTAACAAAATGGCGAGATTTAAATTGTTTCCCATGTGGTGTAGTTATTTCTGTTCCAGTATGGACAAATCGACAGAACTTAATGCGTTTGCCTCAACAAAAGTCTGCGTGCAAATAGGTTAATGTCTTTGATGATATCAAATCTGTCTGGTGATGTCTCTGGACAGAAGGTTAAACCATTTGAGATTAAACCCAGCTGGATTTCTGTAAAGGTATAGGGGCTTAAATTAATAACTTGAAGGTAGTCCTTACTTAGGGTCGTTTGAGGAGGTATTGGTCCATAATCGTTTTGTTGTTGTTGTGTTTATCGGGGTGGGGGGGCGATGGGTATTTTTTCTTTCCTTTTCCCTATATGTGGGGCTCCCTCCTTTGGAATGGGTGGGGGCCCCATCTCTCCTAAAAAAGGTTCGTCCAGTCTAATAGTGCGTTGTTGCATCCCTCTATTTCTAGTGTCCACACTGGGGTTATCGGAGCTATATACCTGCTTGCCTTGTCGTGTTTTTGAATCCTTCCAAGGGGTGGCATTTCTACTTATTTTCCTTTGTGAGCGCATGTTATATCTCCCCTGGCTGGGGGTCACTGTTTCCTCCGAAGAGGATAAACCGGATTCTGTACCTTCCGAATGAGTCTCTCCCTCATCGTCGCTCCTCTGGTTTCTACGTAGTTCTCCTAAGGCAGGGGTCTTATTTCTGCTCCAATTTTTTCTCTGTCCCCATCTATAGGCCATGCCTCCTGTATAGGCATTCCTATCCCTTTCAAATTTTGAATCCTTAACATTCACTAGATCTCTGTTGTAGGTTTCTACCTGTAAATTCAAGTCCGCCACAACTTTGTCAAAGTCCTCATAGTGTCTAAAGGTCTCAAATTCAGTACCTAGGGTGAGCAGAAGTGCATCGGCTTCTTTTAGTTCTCCGGTATAATAGCCGATTAACATGGTTAACATGTTCCGACTAAATATGTTAAAGTTGTATTCCCACTGTTTTTTGAAATCTTCAGACACATTTTTTATGTTTGGAAAAATCTGTGGTCTCAGTCCCTGGGGACACATCTCATATTCCACATACCTCTCCAGATATATTTTGTTCCAATAAAGCCTAGATTTTTGTTCATAGGCCTTCTTTAATTTAAATTTAGTATCTCTAAAATTTCGCTCCACAGTCTTTTTGTTGTGGTCTTCTCCTAAGTCTTTTCTGACCCTCTGAACCATGACATCCCATTCAAACATAGTGTTTCCAAAGAAAAAAACAAAAAACAAAGAACAGAAAACGTGCTCCTAGGGTTGGAGGGACTCAAGTCACCCCGATAATCAAATATCAGCAAAATAAGAGGAAAGGGAGTCACGTATATAGTAGCGAGTGGTAAAGACAGGTCTCCTGGGTTTCAATAATCTATCAAATAACAAGCAAGGCTCCCCTAAATACGAAATCCCATACGATGGAGCTGTCTATAATAGAAAAACAGGCAGTACAATGTATCAAAAATTTAAGGAAAATAAAGAAATAGAAAACAACATAAAACAAAATCGCATCAAAAAAACACCAACTGACAAAGACATTTAAAATCAATAAAAGGCAAGTCCTCCTTAGTATGGCCCGAGTGAAAAAAAGGTGCAGTTGAAAATATATTTCGACCAAGTGGTCAAAAAACTAACTTTAAGCACAAGCGCTGTATAGAAAAAAAATAGGTTTTGCATTTTTAAAGGTTAAAAAAACTTACATTCAGTATTCAGTCTAAAAAATATTTTGTATTTTCTAATGGTATCTGCTTAGATCTCTAAATTTAAATTAATAATAATAATAGACAGGAAAGAGAGAAATGGGGAGAAGGGAAAAAGAGGACAAGATGACCAAGAGGTTGGCTCCGGTAAACAAAAAGTTTAAAACTCCCCAGACGTGAGATAATAGTTGCCAGAGCTCCAGCAGCAGCCAATATGGCCACTGCAGGTTTTGTAGACGTATTTATGTATGCCCGAATATTTTTGGGTGTATAATACATTTGTTATTTCAGATTCAGACGTACTGCCGAATCAACTGAATTTTGTTGATTTGCAGGTTCGTACAAATCCGAATGCACATGTCTACTGGAGGTGTGGCAGTTCTTCTGGAGAACTACTCCATGTTTTTTGGTCATGTCCTTTAATTACCACTTTTTGGTAATCTTTTTGCAGTATTGTGCAGAGGTTTACGAATCTTGAGACCCTAGCAGACCCAGCGTTTTTCCTGATCCATTGCAATTCCACCTTCAAAAAGATTTATAAGAACTCCATTTTGTCTCATTTGCTTAATGCGGCCAGAAGCTGCATACTCACCCTGTGGAGACAGACCAAAGCCCCTTGGGTATCTTTTTGATTGAATAAGGTCAGTGAAATTGAAAGAATGGGAGGATCTAATCTCATTTGATAGAGGCACACATGATGAGCATTGCCTTAAAAGCATTGCCTTAAATGGTTCAAGAATTCACACTTACTTCTGAATATGGGCCCCTGCTACAGGAGGTGATTGAATAAATCATCTAGCGTTTCTTCCCGGGCTGGGCTCGCATGTGGGGTGGGGAGAGCCTCCCTCTCTTTTCCAGTTTTTTTCTTTTCTTACTTTCCTCTCTTTTCTTCTGTATGCTCTGTCCTCTGTCTTACTTCCTGTCTGCTCTGCTCCTCTTTCAGCATAGTTGCAATCCAGTACTAATTCAATAAATGCTTATGCATGTTTTAATCCAGGTTTCCCTGTCATTGAAACTTTATCGAAATATATTGTTATACCTGACAGATCGGTTTATTGTTTCTATGTTGACTGCTATTCCTTTCACATGGGCTGATCAGGAGAGGATCCATCAGCAGATCCTTTTCTGATCACAGCAGTACAAAGTGGATGTCACCGCTGTGATAGAAAAAAGAAACAGAAACTGCCGGACCCCATTTGTGTCTATGAGGAATTGTAAGTAAACAGAGATATGTCCATTTACTTCAGATTACCCCCTGGTCCTGCACGTTCCGGTACGTCGAAATGTATCTCTGATCCGTTTGTTTTTTCACACCAAGCTGGGGCTAGGGTTAACCGGGTGTAAATGGGGTCTGGCTGGAAAACTGACAGCCTGACCCTATCAGACCGCTCATGTGAAAGGGGCCTAAGGATTATTCAAAGGTTAAATAGGAACACAAAAAATGCTTTAACTGACATCATATGCAGACTAAAGTAGATACAAAAGCAATAATGTTACTTTGTATCTTACTGTTACATGTTTGAACAATATTTATAAACAGTATGCAAGAAAGTCTGTTTTTTGACCGTAGCAGCTTCTACAGCTGCTGTATTTACACAGCAACTCCTGGCAGTTTCCCGGAGAGAAGAGCAACATCGAAGGACAGGGCATACTGTACTACATATGCCCTGTGTACTTTGATTACATTAGACCAATGTCTACAACTGGTTAGAAGTGTTTTTTTTAATTTATTTTTTAACCATAGATTTTTATTGTTTTTGAACATTTAGGGTACAATACAGTACAATACAGTACAGGGTGCACAAACAATAATCACAGCCCAAGGGGTACCATTGGAAGTATCAGTTAGCAATAAAATTATAGGCGATGTATCTGCATACTCTCTAAATACATAATAAAAAGTAAAAGTGAAAATGAAATATGAGGGAGAGGGAACTACAGTATGCTTTTCTTAGAATCAAGTCTTAGGTGGTAACGAGTAATTACATACATGTATATCAAGGTCCCCTGTTTTCGGGAATAAGCGCTTGGCATAGCAATCATTCAGGTGATCGAGTCTGGTGCTGCGGAGGTGGGATGACAGAGGTATGGAGCATATATTTAGTAGAGCTCATCAAGGTGCCCGTAGGGGTGGGCCTCAGGAATAGACCACCAAATGTATGAGGTCTTTTTATTCGTCGGGCAGTGGCTAAAACAAGAATATAGGGGCACCACAAAAGACAAACAAAACAACACGGTATGTGGGAGACACACAGAGGAAGAGGGGGAAGAGGGGTGGGTGGAAGGGGAGTCAGATTTCAGAGTGCGGTGGAGTAGTTATATAGTCAGGCCATGTACCGATGCAAAAGGTATCGTCTCCAATGGTGGGAGTGATGGGCATCTATCACAATGTATAAAGACGGCGGGGGTTGTTTGGTGCAACAGAATTATCTATCCATGGGGACCAAATGTGTTTTTATTTTTTACAGAAAGGGCAATTGTTGATGTTGAGATTGTGTAATTAGTTTTAATGAAAGCCCTTCTTATAGAGGTACTACTTTATATTTCTGAATGGATAACCAGCCTATTTGCAAAAAGCATTTCATGTTTCATGTATTGTCATTTGAATCTGTTTTCCATATCTTGATGCATTGCTTTCTACTGTCTTTTGATTTTCTGCTGTATTACATTGTAATTTGATGTGAGCCAGTGCCCTTCAGGCGTTCTGTAGCCATTTTTTTATTTCTCAGAAAGTTTGTCACCCAAGAGAAAGTAGTAATAATCCAAGGAGGTTTCCTGATGATCTGTAATGAACTTGTTATCCTCAAGCAGTAAAATGTTCCTGATCATAAATTGTAGGTGGCATACCGTTTCTCTGATGTGCCTGACAATGATTTATGCATCACAAGATATGTTATTTTACCAAGTGCACTTGAGAACATATGACCCGGTGAATGTTTGGGAAGTAAAATTCTGTTTAAACTTGCATTTGTGGCGTTCAAGAAGAAGCCGGGGATACAGTTATAAAATAATTAATGACGTTCATCATGTTCATCTTCTTGCAACTTTTGCAGATTTGTCCATATGAACATGAACCAAACCGACTCTTTTGTGAACTTATACACACAGTTGGAAAAAAAAAAAATCTTGAATCACTTCAAGAGTAGTCATATACATTTTGCTTCAAATATTGATATTTAAGCTATTAGTAATTATAGAATATTATTAGAAACAGGAAAAGCCTTTATTCCTTTTTTACATTTCATTTTTATATTGCTACATGCAGTAAAGCATTTAACAACTTAACCACCCTTACTGTAAAGAACCTCTTCCTAAACTGATGTTAATGTAAAATTCACCAGCTTAAATAAAAATAATACTTTCTTCCACTTTCAAGTACTTAAGTTAATGGGACATGACAAATACTACACATGTGCTTAATGGGGCCTTGCTGGCTTTCACTAATAAGGTTACTGTCTTAGAGAATCTACTATAGTCTGGCTGCAAGCAAGACAAGACTCAGGGCTGATTCACATGGATGTTCATGGCTTTACACCAGCCAGATCAGCGTATTCTGCGTTGGGTACAGCCAGGTATTTCCAATTAGCTGCCAACTGGAAGCTTTTAAAATCATTGACAGGCTAATACTGTCCATAGCTGTTCGCATATAGTTGCTCAAGTACTGGTTACAGGCAGCTAGGGACAGATGAGCAGCTCTCTATGTTAACTATTTGTGACCAGGGCCACTCATCTATCCCTAACCGCAGGTATTTGCTACGTGTGGACGGCTGTGGAGCTTCTCAGTCTCTCATTAGTACAGGCTGAGCGGCCACAGCTAATCAGAAACACTCATCTGTACCTACCACAGAAATATGCTGATCTGGGCAGTAGAACGGCTGTGTGAATGAGCCCTAAAATATTGCTTACTAATAAGCCAACTTTGACAGCAGGTTAGCTGATTTGCTCATAGGATCCTAAATGACTGTTTTTTTTGTTGTTATTTTATTGATTCAAAAAAAGTTGATTCTCACCTAGATAACATAGGGGATCAGGCCAAATACCCTCTGTGCTAAAAGGCTCTCCGGACCTCCTATACATACACTAAAGAACATCCACTCATCCAGTTCATCCAATCTTAAAGGTCCAGAGCAGCAATTAACAGCTTTGGACCCTTTTATACCTCAAATGCCCAAAGTAGAAGGTTTGAGACCACAGTATCGTGCAGGTTTTTAGATCCCTTTTGTAGAAACTTGTTAAATAGGTCTTTTTGACCCTTATCTGTTCACAAAATGCCAAAATATTGTATTTGAAATTAAGAAAATCTCCCGCTTTAATTGCCAGTTTATTTAAAAAGTTGTACTCTGTCTTTTTTCTTGTGAAGGTTTACAGTAGAAAAAGTAAATCTTATCCACATCTTTAGTGAATCAAACTGAGGTCCACGGTTTACCTTACTGATGTCTCCATGCTCAGATAGGTGTTACTAATTCACATGAATTACATGCATGAAATACATACTTGCATGTGAAGGAGCCCACTAATGTGTGATTTGCAGGGGGGGGGGGGTGGGCAGAACCCCCCCCCCGACAATGCTCCAGCTCAGTGGGCTCCCTCACACTTCCAAATGCAGTAATGCGGGTAGAGAGGCAATAAAAGAGAAAAAAACCTGCTTTACTCTAGAGTGTAATATGTTCTCTGTTTATCAGCAATGACTCTGTGAGATTATTAACATTTTCACTGAATGGTAAATCTACATAATAGGCGCCAGCAATAATGTATGTAATATATTCACACTTTAAATCTCATAATAAATATGCATTCATATTTCACTTATAGAGACATACATACATACAATATATGACTTTATTTCTATGCCATATACAAAATATGCTATTCAAACTTAGTAAGGATTCCAGGAGAGTGAAAAACTAAAAACCCAATACCTCTTTATTTTTGAAAAATATGCAATAAAACTAGACTTCAGGCAGATAGTAAAATACCCACCAATATATTATGTACAGCAAAATATCAATACAACGACACTCATACTAGTAGAGGGAGGGGCCGTATTTGGGGACACTCAGTCTGTTGCTGCTTCACTTTCCAATTCTAGTTTGGAGGCAGGAAGAGACTGTATGTTGCTTATCCCTTTTGCTGTGATGGATATAAGTCTGTGGCAGTAGGGAGCTGTAATCCCTCCCCCAGCCAACACTTTCTCAGCCAACTGTCGGCTATCATGTAGAAGTGATTTTAACAGCCATCTGATCACTTCTACACCCGCATCATGTGTGCCTCCCCCCACCTGACACCCCCACCTATGTTTTGTGGGCTTTGCTGCCCCTCCTGGGGGCCCAGGACAGGCATGGCAGGTGTTAAAAGAGGGAGGGGAGGGAGACCAGTGAACATCCATTTACTAACCTCCTCCATACTGTATGAACATGGAAGTGACAATGATTTTGTCACTCCTAGGCTCTGAGCTTCAGCCCACTGAAGCTGTGCTCTCCTAATTTCTCCATAAAGAGCACCTGTCACCAGTAACATGCTATTATATAAGGGGCTATCTGCTGCACATGTCAGAGTGAGAGCAATAATTCTGGGGTCATTACCAATGATTAACTCTAAATTGAGGACCTGTACAGGCTTTTAAAGCATATATTTTAGGGTTAGTTCACACCAGAAACTGGTGTGTTAAAACTGGTGCGCAGTTGCATTGCGATCCGTTTTAACGCATTTGTAATGCTTTTTTGATGTGTTTTTCCCCCTGCATGTCCCTGGATGATGCCACAATCAATTCTGGTTTTTTTTGTATGCGTTCCATTGCGTTTCAGTGCATTTTGATGCGTTTGCACTGCGTTTTGATGCGTTTCGTGCAGTTAGATGCAGGTAAAATAGGACAAGCAGTACTTTTTCTGACTGCATCTGAATGGACTGCAATGGTGTGAATTAAGCACAAGAAAGCCCATAGGAAAGCATTGTGATGTATTTTGACTGCAGCAGTCAAAATAAACAGACTGCATCACAACTGCATATGTTGTGAACTGGCCCTTAGGTTATTTGGGGCACCAAGCTTTTCACCATTTCAGGGTATTATATTGTGTTACATTGTGTGTGCACTTATATTTTTCATATGCATTTTTTTAAACAGAAAAGTTTGCTTTGATAAATATTGTGCAAAAAAAAAAATTGCCACCATTTTCTTCTACAAGGTCTCTGCTGTCAGATAGTATATTATTTTGTTGGGCTTTAAATAATTGTCAGTGCATATTAACATGGGTGCAAAAAAATGCAAAAAAAAATAATGCAAAAACAGCTCTAGCAGCAAAGAGCTGAAGGTAAAGTCTAGTAAATATTTTTTCGCCATAAAATACCAGTCACACAATTTACTTTTAACCAGTGACACGCTGTCCCTTCCATGCTGGGTGAGGCCCTGCCCCCAGACCATTGATGCCCCGCCCCCAGCCCATCGATGCCCCGCCCCCAACCCAGTCACTAAGCTATATGTGGAGGAGAGAGGGAGGAAGGGAGGAGCCCCCTGTCCCTCAATTGCTCATCACTGCTGAGGCATAGAGATCAATGTCCTCAGTGGGTTTTTTTTCGTTTTTTTGATTCCACAGCTTGGACCAATGGTGCTTTGCTATTGGTTCAAACCATCCACAGAACTCAAGCCTCTAACACAGAGTAGAGGCTGTTGCAGCTCTTGCCTCAATATGTTAGGTTACACAAGCAGTGGCAAAGCCTGCTGCTGTGTAACCTAACTTAGCTGTCAAAAGCAGGATGCAACGCCACCTAGAATTAACAGGCAGCACTCCATCTATGACAGGTTACACAGTGGGGAGGTTTCCACTGCTGTGTAACCTATTACTACCCGCTCGCAATGGGAAAAAAGCTGTCAGCTTCAGTCTTGAAGCTGATCGCTTTTTCCTCCATACTAGGTGAGGCTCTGCCTCACCTGCCTCTCCTGACCCTGCTTTGAACCCTTACCTTCTAGCAACTGGGAGGCTCTGCTGCCCCTGCTGCTGACGCTCATGGTAAGTGTCATTGGGGAGAACAGAGTTTGATTAATGGGCCTGATTGCCCCAGAATGTGCAGAGTGGTAATGAATGTGACCAGAATGTGCAGAGCGGTAATGAAGGTGACAAGAATGTACAGAGCGTTAATGAAGGTGACAAGAATGTGCAGAGCATTAATGAAGGTGACAAGAACGTGCAGAGCGGTAATGCAGGTGACAAGAACATGCAGAGCGGTAATGTAGGTAACCAGAATGTGCAGAGCGGTAACCCGGGTGACAAGAACAAGCAGAGAGGTAGTGAAGGTAACCAGAATGTGCAGCACAAGAATGGTGGTTAAAAAAAGTGCAGCGCAATAATGAAGGTAACAAGAAAGTGCAGAGCAAGAATGGTAAGAAGACGGTTTTGAAGAAAATAAGCATTGATTTGAAGAAGGAAATTGTAGAAAAGCGTGATCGTGGTATTCGTGTGACTGATCTGGCCTCGGTGTACAAGATGGTGAAGTCGACAATCTCGACTATTGTGAAGAATAAAGATGCAATCAAAGGAGCTGATGTGGCAAAAGGCGTAACGATGTTAACCAAGCAGAGGACACAAGTACTGGAAGAGGTGGAAAAACGTTTGTTAGTGTAGTTGAATGAGAAACAGGTGGCAGATGATAGTGTTAGTGAAGCTATGATCTGTGAAAAAGCCAGGAAATTGCACAGTGATGTACTGCAACAAAATCCCTCTACAAGTTCATCTAGTGATGAATTTAAAGCCAGAAGAGGGTGGTTTGATAAATTCTGCAAGATAAGTGGCATCCACAGTGTGAAAAGACATGGTGAGGCTTTCAGTTCTGACAAAGCCGCTGCAGAAGCCTACAAAAAAGACTTTGCGGAATTCATGAAGGCAGAAGGATACGTCGCCCAACAAGTGTTCAACTGCAATGAAACAGGGCTCTTTTGGAAGAAGCTGCCGAACAGAACCTATATCACGCAGGAGGAAAAGGCACTGCCTGGGCTCAAGCCCATGAAGGACAGACTGACCCTTTTGCTTTGTGCGAACGCAAGCGCCAATCTGAAGATTAAACCACTACTGGTGTACCATTCCCAGACCCCTTGTGCATTCAAGGAACAGAATGTGAACAAGGCCAGACTGCCTGTCATGTGGAGGGCCAATGAGAAAGCTTGGGTCACAAGGCAATTGTTCATGGAATGGCTGCATGAGGTGTTCGCACCCACCGTTAAAAAATATCTTTCTGACAACCAACTGCCTGAAATGTGCCTTCTTTTGATGGACAATGCCCTGGCACACCCTCCAGCCTTGGTGGATGATATGGGCACTGAGTATGACTTCATAAAGGTCAAGTTCCTCCTCCTCAACACGACACCTCTTCTGCAGCCCATGGGCCAGCAAGTGATCTGCAACTTCAAGAAGCTGTACACAAAGGCGCTCTTCACCAGGTGTTTTAATGTCACTGAAGAGACGTCCTTGACTCTGAAAGAGTTCTGGAAGATACATTTCAATGTCCTCCACTGCATCAACCTCATTGACAAAGCCTGGGAAGATGTCACGTACCGGACCTAAAACTCAGCCTGGACGAAACTGTGGCCAGAATGTGTCACTAAAAGTGACACAGAAGAGTCTGATGGAGGAGATTGTGTCCATGGACAAGACTATGGGTCTGGACGTCAATGGTGCAGACATTGAGGAGATTGTTGAGGACCATAAGGAGGAGCTGACAATGCAAGAACTTGCTGAACTCCAGAGGGAGCAGCAGAAGGTGCTTGTTGAGGAGCATTACACTGAGGAAGAGGAAGAAAGGGTTAGCAGTGATATGATAAAATCCATTATGGAAAAATGGAATGAGTGCCAGGATTTCTTTGATAAGCACTAACCTAACATAACTGTAATGAACAGAGTCTTGAATCTGATGAACAACAACATGTTCTCATTTCTGGAGGGTTATGCAGCGCAGGAAAAAACAAGTGACATTAGACAGAAAAATTCACCAAAATTGACCCAGCAGCGGAATATTTAGTAGCAAGGAATTTCATGGAACACCTGAATCCATTTATTTGTAGGGGTGTCCCAATACTTTTGGCAATATAGTGTATATGGACACCAAGAAAATGTTTCATTCATCAATGAAATTGCTGTAATAGATAACATCTGAACGCTGAGCACAAAAACATTTATTTCCACATATTCCATAACAGCCACAAATCATATAAATCCACTTTGTGTGCAACAAATGTTTTTGCAAACTCAGTTTTTATCATATAAAAGTAGCAGTGACACAGTCAATGTTCTGTGCATAGCCTGTGCAAAGAGCAGAGCTGTGGGAGGGTCCATTTACGCCTGCAGAAACTGCAAGAGCAGGCAGATAAAAATCTGTCACCCTGCACGATTAAAGAGAGCAGCAGTGACCAGTGTATATTATAGGAAACTCCTGCAGAGAGGTCTCATGCTGGGATACTGTACAGACCTGGGGAAAAAATATACAAAGCACACCAAGATTCACGTAAATATACATGTTCCCCTTATAGTTAATCAATATTTACTTGAGGCAGCCCATTTATTTTGAATAGACTGGTAATTCACCTTAATGCACTCATAATGGGACATGACTCTTTTTGCAAAAGCGGTGCATTGCCTGCTACTGTACATTGCATTGGGTTGCTATTCAAAATTAATAGCACTGTAAAACATGAGCATCATTGCTCCCGTTATCATGTGTTGTGGTGCATTATACTTTTAATTCAGTTTACCATGGGTTAATGCAACGCATAAATGTGAATGGGTACTTGATCAAACATTGTTTTACATACATTGCAGTGCAATGTACTAATAACAGCAAATTTATAAAAAAACTAAGCTAATGTGCAGCTCTTTGGACCAATGACATGCGGTACCTCTGGTTCCGGGTGAGGCATTCCCCAGCCTTGCCCCCAGCACGCCCCGCCAGCCGAAGCCCCGCCCCATTCGACCGAAGCCCTTTTGGCAATATAGTGTATATGGACACCAAGAAAATGTTTCATTCATCAATGAAATTGCTGTAATAGATAACATCTGAACGCTGAGCACAAAAACATTTATTTCCACATATTCCATAACAGCCACAAATCATATAAATCCACTTTGTGTGCAACAAATGTTTTTGCAAACTCAGTTTTTATCATATAAAAGTAGCAGTGACACAGTCAATGTTCTGTGCATAGCCTGTGCAAAGAGCAGAGCTGTGGGAGGGTCCATTTACGCCTGCAGAAACTGCAAGAGCAGGCAGATAAAAATCTGTCACCCTGCACGATTAAAGAGAGCAGCAGTGACCAGTGTATATTATAGGAAACTCCTGCAGAGAGGTCTCATGCTGGGATACTGTACAGACCTGGGGAAAAAATATACAAAGCACACCAAGATTCACGTAAATATACATGTTCCCCTTATAGTTAATCAATATTTACTTGAGGCAGCCCATTTATTTTGAATAGACTGGTAATTCACCTTAATGCACTCATAATGGGACATGACTCTTTTTGCAAAAGCGGTGCATTGCCTGCTACTGTACATTGCATTGGGTTGCTATTCAAAATTAATAGCACTGTAAAACATGAGCATCATTGCTCCCGTTATCATGTGTTGTGGTGCATTATACTTTTAATTCAGTTTACCATGGGTTAATGCAACGCATAAATGTGAATGGGTACTTGATCAAACATTGTTTTACATACATTGCAGTGCAATGTACTAATAACAGCAAATTTATAAAAAAACTAAGCTAATGTGCAGCTCTTTGGACCAATGACATGCGGTACCTCTGGTTCCGGGTGAGGCATTCCCCAGCCTTGCCCCCAGCACGCCCCGCCGGCCGAAGCCCCGCCCCCGTCGACCGAAGCCCCACCCCAACCCGGTCCCCAAGCTAGTGTGAAGGAGGAAGGGAAGAGACAGGGAGGAGCCTCCCTGTCCCTCACTTGCTCGTCACTGCTCAGATCGATGGCCTCACTAGTTTTTTTTTCTTTTTTTGATTGGACAGCTTGGACCAACGGCGCTTTGCCATTGGTCCAAGCCATCCACAGAGCTCACGCCTCTAAGAAAGAGTAGAGGCTGTGACAGCTCTTGTATCAATAGATAGGTTACACAAGCAGTGGGGAAGCCCGCTGCTGTGTAACCTAACTACCTGTCAAAAGCCGGATGCAGCGCTGCCTATAATTAACAGGCAGCGCTCCGTCCATGGCAGGCTACACAGTGGGGAGGATTTCCCTGCTGTGTAACCTGATAGAAGCCGATCTGAATGAAGAAAAAGATGTCAGCTTCAGACCTGAAGCTGACAGCTTTTTCCTCCATAATACTAGGTGAGGTTCTGGCTCACCTGCCTCCCCTGACCACACATCCCTGCTTTGGAAATGTCAGGGGCAGCACTTATGGCCCGCTATATTTTCCAAGTTGAATACCACTGCTGTAGGCTATTTGTATAAACCCCTTTGGATGTGTGCATGCTTTAGCAGCAGCTGAATGTTACAGCTTTACTACAGAGACTATGGTGGAACCCACCAGAACACCTATTGTAGTCCAACTGGAGAAGAACATGCAGGAAAGGGTGACAGCTTAACAGCTGAGTTCAGTCAATGTTGGCACCCTATGTATGGAAATGTATGTGGATGTACCTTTCTTGTAGGATCATCAGAAATAAATTTAAGTATAGCAGGAAATATAAAGAAAAGTATTAAAGTTTTTGATATTATAGTAACAAGTGCAACAGAATATTTGAGATACCTGTTTGGGTTTTGATACACTTTAGGCAGTAATGTATCCCTAATGTGTGCAGCACACATGGGCCCCAAGAGGGACAGGTTCCACTGTGCACTGCAAGCACTAGGGCAGCGGCATACCTAGGGGGTTGTACCACAATGGACCTCCAAATGGGTCTTAACTGCCATATTTTTATGAGTCATAATCCGTGTGCAGATGTCATTGTTTATTAGCCCCTATGGATATTGCCTTTGGAGCTCAGTGTACGGACCCAGCATGCCGAGATGAAGTAACTCCTGTGCGTATGTGTGAGAGTTACATCATGATGGCTGTCTAATTAAGAGGCTAAAGAGACTGAACCCAGAACAAAACCGCGATAGAGAGGTCAGAGCAGCGCTGGAAGAGATCATTTTACAAGGTAAGTTGGCCATAATGTGCTAATATGCTTTGATAACTGATAACCTGAAACTTTTTTATTTTTTCTAAAACCCACTTTAAGCCAAAATAGAACTGGCTAGTTCTGCTTCATAGTAGTGAATACATTTAAATAAACATAATTCTCAGCATTCATCTTAATGTACTGGGAAGATATCCTGTGACAGGGACCTGTTATTTATTCACGTTGCAGCTGTTAACTAGGTATAAAATCAGGGATGTGAGAATGTCCCCTGCCGCACACGTCACACGCCGATACCTTGGGACGGTGTGTGTGTCTGTGGAGGGAATTTCCAAGAGACGGGAGACCCGAGGGCTCGGGGAATGGGCCAAATTTTCTCTGGACGTATGAGAAGTTCCTATCACACCCACAAGGTGGCTCAAGGACAGATATGGGAGCCTGCCATTTCCGCTTCCCCTTGGCATCTCCGTACCTTGTGCTCCTGCCTGAGGGGAGGGGCTTCCCCAGATGCGAGTCTTTCTCACCATCATCACATATCCTATTTATGGCTACCTCTATTAACTTCCTGACTAAGCTACGGCGAAACGCGTCGAAGAAAAGGAAAAAATACAGATTATTATTTTATGGAATTTGTATTAATATGATGAATAATGTGTTTATTGACTTTCAAGTAATGAATTAATATAGAAACGATGAATTATTGCTATTATGCATATTAATCTGTATGATTTCCATAGAGGTGACATGTCGTTTATGTAGTGATGTTTTAAATTGAATATGAGATGTTTTATTTACCTTGTCAATCATGTATTTTCTTTATTAAAAATGAATTTTATTATATTGATGAATTTTTTGACATTATGTTGAACCATACTCCCTGGCATTAGTTAGTAGACACTTTTAAAGCCCCATCTTTTCTTCTTTTTTGGCTTACGACTGTAATTAGGGGTGTGGTGTCTCCAATTTAGTGCTGATCCCTAACTATCTCTTTTTACTACAATGTGAGAATGTTGACCATCCCTAATATCTGCTATTGTATTACTTTAATGAAGTCTGGGTCTTTGGCTTAGCAAAGTTGTTTCCCTTTTTGGCTTAGCAAAGTGATGCTGCCCTTTTGATTTACTATCTCACATACCACTTTAAAATTATTGCGGTATTGATGATGGTGGCATTGATGACTGATGGTTGATGATGATGCCAATGAGGTCACCTAGTGACAACATGGAGTATCATTTTGTATCAGAAAACATTTTATTTATTGCCAAAATAAGTATAGACATCAGCTCTATCACCAGAAAAAAATATGTTAACTGTTCACTGGTTGATGGAATATGAGAAAGTACTGTATATGGCATATGGCAACTTATCCCAAAGAAATCAAATGTTGCATTCAATGAAAAACAATACTCCCAAGAATTTGAGCATCTGTGATCATTAACATAGTTCCGAGTCAAGTATTTGCCTGAAGGTAACATCTTTTAACTGTTTTCTTTGATAAATGTGCTGCTAAATATTTAAATGCTATTCTTTTTCTTTTTTGTGAACTTCTCAATGGGTGGCTTTTTAGAGTTACTAAACCAACAAACACATTCAGTTTTATTAGCGCAGAAGGTGTTTTGTAAGTGGAAACAGCTGTTTTGCTGTTATTTTGTTTTTTACCTATTTGTGTTCTCTTCACTCCTCTGCAGCATTAATTTCAAAGTAATTCCAGTGGCATTTGCAGCTGCTTATCTTACAAGGGGATCTGCTGCATTATTCAGAAACTCTCCATATTTGGGTCTTGATGCACACAATTTTCTTTTTTACTTGAACATGAATTTATGCTTCTTTGCTATTTCATCATCAGAGCAATTTGAATCTATTCATACATTAAAAATTATAGATGTTTTACTGCATACCACATAAGCATAAATTCTGAAAAAACTTTTAAATGAACACTCCTTCAAATAATCTGTGTAATGGAACTGAGTGAAAGGGCCAATGATTCTTGGTATGGAGAGAGTTAATAGATGAATAAAGGTGTGGCAGTTTATATGTGATAAATTCCTGAAATTCAAAGCTGAAGCGTATTCTGCTTATACTTTGCCCTGCCTGGTTTATCCCTTCCTCTCTCATTAAAATGTTTATTTTAAAAAAACCTTTCAATTTTTATGAAATACCTTATTTTAGATCCAGTGATGTCATCACTGGGTTCCTGTGCTTTTCTTTGCAATGCAGGCAGATCATAGCTGGTGGAAAGGGCCAGCAGGGTGCTGTACATATAGTCCTAAAAACATCACAGCACCCCACCTTAATACTCCTCTCAAGACCCATCAGCCCTGATGCAAGCAGTGGGATGAGACTCATTAGGTGTAGATGTCAGTCAGAAGGAGTGGGTATTCCTAGAAAGCCTGCCCTAAGTAATGCCCAAATGTGATGCTGAACAGCAATTACTAAAATAACAGTGTGGAAGAATTCAGCCCCCTGTGCATGGTTCTCAGCTTTCAGTTAATCTTTTCTCAACCTCTGTCTTAATGTTGCTAAATGTTAAGGCAACGTGTCAGTACACTAACACCCCCTGTGTCTCGTTAAGTTTGCAGAGGGTCTCTTTAATCTGCTGTTTATACAAATGTTGAGGTTTCCAGTGTTTTCTCTGGGCTCCTAGTGTGTTTCTGTGTTTATTTCGACTCTTCATGCTTCCCCTCCCTGAAATTCTCTGCACTTCTAGTGTGTTACATTGTTTATTCCAAAATACTTCTTTTATGCACTCCTCTGCACTCAGGGGGTAATTTATACACATTTCCATGGCACTAGCTGGTAGCTAGATGGTGTTTTTGAGAAACAGTGGGCTCAAAGGAAGAAGACTCAGGAGGACTTTACTGTTCTGAGAGTTTGCCCTGTAATCAGATAAAAACAAAACTGGAGATTTTTGGTAAGTTACATCAGCTCTATGTTTACAGACAATTTTTTTTTCAAAAGTAGATTATTGTACGTACTGTGAACCATAGAGGAGGCTCTGTTATGTTTTAAGGCAGCTTTGCCGCATCAGGCATGGGGTGCCTTGAATCTGTGCAGGGCACAATGAAACCTCAATGCTATTAAGGAATTTTGGAGCAAAACATACTGCCTAATATCAGAAAGCTACAGTATGTCTCAGTTGAGGGTCATGGATAATTGTAACTGGATAATGATTGAAAACACATAGCTAAAAGCACATAAGAATGTCTAAGAAGAAATCATTATCCTTTCCTGAAGTGGTCTTCCATTAACCATGATCTGAATCCTATCAAACCTCTATGGAAAGAGCTGAAATATGCACTATGGAGAAGGCACCCTTCAGATCTGAGACAGCTGGAGCAGTTTGCTCAACAAATGTAGGCCAAACAACCTGCTGGTAGGTTCAGATGTCTCATTGAGAGCCACAGTAATCACTTGTTTGCAGTGATTACTTCAAACGGTTGTGCTACAAAATATTAGTTTTCATTTGTTTTAGCTCTTTTGAATAAAAAGACAAAAGCAAAGTTTTATTTTTATTAAATATGGAATAAACAATTGTGGATGCCAATTACTATTGTCAGCTTGAAGTTATATCAGATAAAATTGCGGGTTCTTCTTTTTTTATAGAAGGTTACCAACAAATATATCTATGTCTATATGCATTCCTTCATGCCTATTTTATACCTGCCTTACTTAGGGGGTTATTCACAAAGCTGCCAAAGGCAGCGTTGTGAATAACCGACCTTAGGTGAAGTGAGCCGAACACTGTTCGGCTATTCACTTCAGGCTTGTATGGCTGATTTCAGCCATAGACCGACTGAAATCAGCCATACATCGGCTTGCTGCAGCTGGGTTCGGGTCGGCCGAACATGCTAAGCATGTTCGGCCGACCCGAAGTATAGAAGGAGTTCGAACAT
>NW_017306978.1:264502-266746 GCF_000935625.1 Nanorana parkeri | reverse complement strand
CAAGCTACTTGCTGCTGTTCGGCCTATTCTCATAGATGCCGAACAGCAGTGAGTGAATAGCCGAATGCCGCCGAGCGGCATTCGGCTCAGCTATTCTGCCCGGTACCTCTGTGGTACCGAGCAGAATAGAAAAACAGTAAAAAAGTAGAAAAAAAGTAGAAAAAGATTAGGCGGAGCTAGCAGTGACAGCTAGCTCCGCCCAACTGTTTTCTATTGGCCAAGACCAGCTGTCATTACAATGAGAGCTTGTCAGAGCTGGCGGTGATATCAAAGCCGGCATGCAAGTGGCCGGAGCCTAAGGTCGGTGAGATGACGGCAGGCTCTGCCCAGCTGTCAGTAGCAGGCGTTCGGCCAGCCGCGGCTTTCACCTCGGCTCAGTCGAGTCAAAGCATACGCGTGGCTTCGGGTCGGCCGAACATGCGCAGCTCTGTCAGAAGCAGGCCGAGCGGCCAGCTTCGGCTTTCAGCACTGCTCAGCCGAGCCGATGCATATGCGTTCGGCTCGGCTGAGCCGCTCGGCCATGATCGGGAGCTGCTTAGGGTTAACTGCTCATTTTGGTCTAGGTGTTATTTTTGTCTGGAACATTTCCTGTGTGATGTTAACACCTACTTTGCAAAATTTGTACTCGATAGAAAAGCTTATTTGAGGCCACTAATTTTAATGTTTCACCTGCTACAAGCAAGCAGTCTGCCTTTACCTTTCATAGTATACAAAACTTAAAAGTGGAACTCCAGGCAAACCGCAAAATACATGGGTAAAATTTGTATAGATTTGCTGGTTTACCTGACTAAAGATTTGTCATATTGGCCAGCAATGCTTGTGATATGTACACCAGGCTAGTGAGGAACTATACCACTTCCTAATTTCCTAATGAGCTTCCTGTGTCAGCTTCCTATTCACTGAGCAGAGGTGATTATTATTCCATGAAAATTGTAAGGCACACTTTACTGATTGCCCCCACCCCTCAAATTAAATTAGACTAAAAAAAGTTAAGATTTTTTTTAAATACTTGCCAATTTTGTGAGTGCTCAGCTTTCCCGGGAGGCGTGGTGGCGTACCCACACCTCTTGGAGGTGATAGAAGCTGAGGTATTTTTTTTAAAGCTTTATATTTCAACGGTAAACATTAAACATGCTGGGGGGAATTTATCATAGCAATTGTGAGTGTTTGAACGTGCACAGAATATATTTGATGCACTTTGCGCCAGATTTATGATGCTAGTGTAATGTTGTTCATAAATGAGGTTTAATAGATTCCAGGAAAGAAGACTTGTAACTCCAGACAAAAAGCTTAACTGTCGATTCTTGAAGAAATGGTCATGGGGACTTCTTAAGTTGTGATTGTTTTGTTAGGTGATGCTTCAGTTTCAGACAGCCGCAGAACAAGTGCAGATGAAAACAGGTGCAAAAAACGTGCAATTGAAAAAGTAGTGCAAGCTCTGGTCAAAACAGGTGTAAAACACGTGCAGTTGGAAAAGTAGGGCCTGCTCAGATCAAAGCAGGGGCACATGTAAAAAGACAGATTTGCACATAAAAAAAAGAGGCTAAAACTGTTGCAATTGCTTTTCATAAATCCCCCCACTGTATATTTAAAAATATGTTTTAGGTGTTTGTCTTACGTTTTGCTTTAAACAGGAATTCTGATGAGTCTTTGTGAACCTCAAAGTAACTTATAAATAATCCTCTATGTATATCAGTTACACAGATAGGGATATATATATATATATCCCTATCTATAGATATCTATCTATAGATCTACAGATTTATATATCACAAATAACCCATATCATCTACAAGTCATCTACAGTCATGCCAATATAACATTGCTTGCTCTTGTTGTCATGCATTTTACATGCAAGTGACCTACAGAAAATATTGCTGTCAAATAGGGAAATGTGATTTGCAATGCAGAATGGCTTTTCTTCACAGTGTAGGTGGTGTTGATGAAATTATTAGAAATGCATGTTTTGGATGTTACCTTGACATAAGAGTCATGTTTAACTACAGCCTGAGCACATTTTGTAATAGTCATGCATAATTACTGTCATATGACTTTTGTTCTGTTCATTCTTCACGTAAAGACAACGGTACATTAGCAGACGGTCAAATAAGGCAGCCTTCTTAAAATTTCTCTGGCTATCAAGGTTAATTATCTGCAAATACAAAATGAGCCTAGTATTATATGTCATGTCTTTGTAACAGCAGGCAGTTAGAAAGCCATTAGGCACTATGCTGGATGAATACG